>NC_069500.1:1255535279-1255835279 GCF_027579735.1 Bombina bombina
TGCTTGCGGTATAGCTATAGCACCACAATATAAGTTACTGGCCATTCCAGTGTAATAGCCGTACCGCAACACTTCTAATCTATTTACCGCCCGCTAGTATTACGAGTCTGGCAGGTACAGATGTACCACTCACTTTTTTTCCGCGACTCGAGCATGCCGCAAATCCACTTATGTAAATTGCGTATCCTATCTTTTTAATGGTATTTGATAACGACGGTATTACGAGTCTTGGAAAAAGTGAGCGGTAGACCCTCTCCTGTCAAGATTCCTACCACATTTAAAAGTCAGTAGTTAAAGTGAATGTAAACTCACCGGTTGTGCTTTACACCATATTATTGATCTCTCCAATTCATGGGGACTTTAATTCATCGTTTTATTTATTCAAACTTTGAAATGCACAAATATCAATTTTTTTTATTATAATTTGGTTCGTGATTCTACCGCCCGTCATTTTTGTCCCTCTTTCCTTGAATGATTGACAAGAGCTATTGCCAATCCATTGTTCCCTCCCGTGGCGTCCAGCCACTTTCTTGCTACGTCATCAGCTTCTTCTGTGCATGCGTTAGCCGATACTATCCACCTTCTGAAGAGATGTGCATCCATGCTGAGTATATGTAAGGGTAACGCATGCACAGATCGAGTGACAAACGTTAACGCATGCGCAGAGTAATTTAATAGTGTATAGAACGCATGCGCATATTTCAAGGATCAGATGCATGTAGTAAGAGCCTTATCTGGTGCGCGCATTAGACATACGTGTAGAGCGGGTGGGACCGCTCTATACGTCACATTGCTCCAAAACAGGAAGTTGCAAGTAGGAGGAATCCTGCTGCGAATGTATTGAATGTTGGTAATATAAATCTAAATAAACTATATATTTTTTTTAAATAAAAACTTAGCGGTTTAACTAGTTACTAGTTTACTAATCAGTATACCTATTCCAGGCAGATAAAATTTACATTCACTTTAAGAGTTTTATGGGCTAACGCCGTAACATAAAACTCTTAACTAAAGTGCTAAAAAGTACACTAACACCCATAAACTACCTATT
Source organism: Bombina bombina (assembly GCF_027579735.1). Classification (NCBI taxonomy): domain Eukaryota; kingdom Metazoa; phylum Chordata; class Amphibia; order Anura; family Bombinatoridae; genus Bombina; species Bombina bombina. The sequence goes on from NC_069500.1 coordinate 1,255,536,331, forward strand.
AACCCCTAAACCGAGCCCCCCCCACCCACATCGCAAACACTTAAATACATTTTTTAACCCCTAATCTGCCGACCGGACATCGCCGCAACTTCAATAAATATATATTTACCACTAAACCGCTGCACTCCCGCCTTGCAAACACTAGTTAAATTTTATTAACCTCTAATCTGCCGTCCCTAACATCGCCAACACCTACCTACATTTATTAACCCCTAATCTGCCGTCCCCAACATTGCCGCAACTATATTAAATGTATTACCCCTAAACCTAAGTCTAACCCTAACCCTTACACCCCCCCTATTTTAAAAATAACTTAAAATAATCTAAATAAAATTACTACAATTAACTAAATTATTCCTATTTAAAACGAAATACTTACCGATAAAATAAACCCTAAGATAGCTAAAATATAACTAATAGTTATATTGTAGCTATCTTAGGGTTTATTTTTATTTTACAGGCAACTTTGTATTTATTTTAACTAGGTAGAATAGTTATTCAATAGTTATAAACTATTTAATAACTTCCTAGTTAAAATAAATACATATATACCTGTAAAATAAATCCTAACCTAAGTTACAATTACACCTAACACTACACTATCATTAAATAAATTACCTAAATGAACTACAATTAATTACAATTAAATTAAATAAACTAAATTACGAAAAAAAACACACTAAATTACAGAAAAAAATAATATAATTAGAATTTTTTAAAACTAATTACACCTAATCTAATCCCCCTAATAAAATAAAAAAGCCCCCAAAATAAAAAGCCCTACCCTACACTAAATTACAAATAGCCCTTAAAAGGGCCTTTTGCAGGGCATTGCCCCAAAGTAATCAGCTCTTTTACCTGTAAAAAAAAGACAATACTCCCCCAACATTACAACCCACCACCCACACACCCAACCCTACTCTGAAACCCACCCAATCCCCCCTTAATAAAACCTAACACTACCCCCTGAAGATCACCCTACCTTGAGACGTCTTCACCCAACCGGGCAGAAGTGGTCCTCAAAAGGGTCCGAAGTCTTCATCCTCTCCAAGCAGAAGAAGTCTTCATCCAGGCGGCATCTTCTATTTTCATCCATCCAGAGCGGGTCCATCTTCAAGACATCAGACGCGGAGCATCCTCTTCTTCCGATGACTAACACTAAATGACGGTACCTTTAAGTGACGTCATCCAAGATGACTAACACTAAATAATGGTGCCTTTAAGTGATGTCATCCAAGATGGCGTCCCTTCAATTCCGATTGGCTGATAGAATTCTATCAGCCAATCAGAATTAAGGTAGAAAAAATCCTATTGGCTGATCCAATTGTAGGGTTATATTTTTTTAGGTGTAGACTATGGAGTCCCACATGTGGAAGAAATGACGGTGTATGTCTAAAAATGTGCACTGGGGCGGTCTCAGGTCACAAGGGACCCAACAAACCGCACTAATATTAGGAATTCTTAGCAGGTGGGAGTCCAAGGAAACCCAGGCTTTCTTGTCCAATGATCTGTGCCAATCTAGGATTCTTTGTAATGTGACTGCTATATAGTATTTTTTTATGTTTGGTAAGCCCAGTCCACCCATCTCTCTATGTCTGTAAAGTGTTTGTTTATTTATGCAAGGTTTGTGTTTGCCCCATATAAAAGTGTTAATTGTGGTTTGTAGCTGAGATAAATACCAGTTAGGTAGATGGATTGGAATAGCTTGTAGAACTTAGAGGATTTTAGGTAAGGTAATCAATTTGATGGACTGGATCCTGCCCCACCAAGACAACAGTTTGGAAGACCAATTTAACAAATCTTTTTGTATGTTATGAAGGAGGGTTTTATAGTTCTTTTCAAAGAGGATTGATATATTTGATGAGAGGACAATACCCAGTTATTTAACCGAGTCTCTTTGTAACTAAAGGGGGCTAATTTTATTTAATTGATAAAAGTCAGTAGGTAACATTGATATGTTCAAAGTTTCTGATTTCTGCAAGTTAATTGCAAAATTGGAGAAATTACCTAATGTATGAAGCTCTTCTAGTAAGATTGGAATCGTTTTGTTTGGAGATGTGATCGAGAAGAGGAGGTCATCCTCAAAAAGGGCAATTTTAAGGTCGTGAGGGCCGATTGGAATTCCCTTAATATTCTAATTCAGTCTAACGTGGGAAACCAGTACCTCCATTGATAAGATGAACAAGATTGGGGATAGCGGGCATCCCTGACGGGTGCCATTAGTAATGCTAAAGGTGTCCGATAGGGTGTTATTCACTTTAACTCTGGCAGAGGGAGTTGTGTATAGACATTCGCCTAGATTTAGAGTTCTGCGTTAGCAATCCAAACCAGCGTTAGGGGGTCCTAACGCTGGTTTTGGCCGCCCACTGGTATTTAGAGTCAGTCAGGAAAGGGTCTAACGCTCACTTTCCAGCCGCGACTTTTCCATACCGCAGATCCCCTTACGTCAATTGCGTATCCTATCTTTTCAATGGGATTTTTCTAATGCTGGTATTTAGAGTCTTGGCGGAAGTGAGCTTTAGATCTCCAGCCGCAGAAAAAAGTCAGGAGTAAGAGCTTTATGGGCTAACGCCGGTTTTTAAAGCTCTTAACTACTGTGCTCTAAAGTACACTAACACCCATAAACTACCTATGTACCCCTAAACCGAGGTCCCCCCACATCGCCGCCACTCTAATAAAAAATTTTAACCCCTAATCTGCCGACCGCACACCGCCGCAACCTACATTATCCCTATGTACCCCTAATCTGCTGCCCCTAACTTCGCCGACCCCTATATTATATTTATTACCCCCTAATCTGCCCCCCCCAACGTCGCCGCTACCTACCTACACTTTTTAACCCCTAATCTGCCGACCGGACCTCGCCGCTACTCTAATAAATTTATTAACCCCTAAACCGCCTCACTCCCGCCTCGCAAACCCTATAATAAATTTTATTAACCCCTAATCTGCCCTCCCTAACATCGCCGACACTTAACTTCAAGTATTAACCCCTAATCTGCCGACCGGACCTCGCCGCTACTCTAATAAATGTATTAACCCCTAAAGCTAAGTCTAACCCTAACACTAACAACCCCCTAAGTTAAATATAATTTTTATCTAACGAAATAAATTAAATATTATTAACTAAAGTCTTCCTATTTAAAGCTAAATACTTACCTGTAAAATAAACCCTAATATAGCTACAATATAATGAATAATTATATTGTAGCTATTTTAGGATTTATATTTATTTTACAGGCAACTTTGTATTTATTTTAACTAGGTACAATAGCTATTAAATAGTTATTTACTATTTAATAGCTACCTAGTTAAAATAATTACTAAATTACCTGTAAAATAAATCCTAACCTAAGTTACACTTAAACCTAACACTACACTATCAATAAATTTTAATTAACTAAACTATCTACATTTATCTACAATTAAATCAACTAAACTAAATTAAAAAACAAACAAACACTAAATTACAAAAAATAAAAAAAGATTACAAGAATTTTAAACTAATTACACCTACTCTAAGCCGGCCTAAAAAAATAACAAAGCCCCCAAAATAAAAAAATTCCCTACCCTATTCTAAAATAAAAAGTTTACAGCTCTTTTACCTTACCAGCCCTTTAAAGGTCCTTTTGCAGGGCATGTCCCAAAGAAAACATACATTACCCCCCCCAACATTACAACCCACCACCCACATACCCCTAATCTAAACCAAACCCCCCTTAAAAAACCTAACACTAAGCCCCTGAAGATCTCCCTACCTTATCTTCACCATGCCGGGCATCACTGATCCGTCCAGAAGAGGGTCCGAAGTCTTCATCCTATCCGGCAAGGAGAGGTCCAAAAGAGGGTCCGAAGTCTTCATCCTATCCGGCAAGAAGAGGACATCCGGACCAGTAGACATCTTCATCCAGGCGGCATCTTCTATCTTCTTCCATCCGGCGCGGAGCGGGACCATCTTGAAGCAGCCGACGCGGATCCATCCTCTTCTTCCGGCGACTCCCGACGAATGAAGGTTCCTTTAAGTGACGTCATCCAAGATGGCGTCCCTCGAATTCCGATTGGCTGATAGGATTCTATCAGCCAATAGGAATTAAGGTAGGAAAAATCTCAAGTTCAATCGGATTGGCTGATCTAATCAGCCAATCAGATTGAGCTCGCATTCTATTGGCTGATTGGAACAGCCAATAGAATGCGAGCTCAATCTGATTGGCTGATTGGATCAGCCAATTGGATTGAACTTGAATCTGATTGGCTGATTCAATCAGCCAATCAGATTTTTCCTACCTTAATTCCGATTGGCTGATAGAATCCTATCAGCCAATCGGAATTAGAGGGACGCTATCTTGGATGACGTCACTTAAAGGAACCTTCATTCGTCGGGAGTCGCTGGAAGAAGAGGATGGATCCTCGTCGGCTGCTTCAAGATGGTCCCGCTCCGCGGTGGATGGAAGAAGATAGAAGATGCCGCCTGGATGAAGATGTCTACCGGTCCGGATGCCCTCTTCTTGCCCGATAGGATGAAGACTTCGGACCCTCTTCTGGACCTCTTCTTGCCAGATAGGATGAAGACTTCGGACCCTCTTCTGGACGGATCGGTGATACCCGGCGTGGTGAAGATAAGGTAGGGAGATCTTCAGGGGCTCAGTGTTAGGTTTTTTAAGGGGGGTTTGGGTTAGATTAGGGGTATGTGGGTGGTGGGTTGTAATGTTGGGGGGGTATTGTATGTTTATTTAAATGCAAAAGAGCTGTTTTCTTTGGGACATGCCCCGAAAAAGGCCCTTTTAAGGGCTGGTAAGGTAAAAGAGCTGTTAACTTTTTATTTTAGAATAGGGTAGGGCATTTTTTTATTTTGGGTGGCTTTGTTATTTTTTTAGGGGGCTTAGAGTAGGTGTAATTAGTTTAAAATTCTTGTAATATTTTTTTATTTTTTGTAATTTAGTGTTTGTTTTTTTGTAATTTAGTTTAGTTGATTTAATTGTAGATAATTGTTGGTAGTTTATTTAATTAATTTATTGATAGTGTAGTGTTAGGTTTAATTGTAACTTAGGTTAGGATTTATTTTACAGGTAATTTTGTACTTATTTTAACTAGGTAGCTATTAAATAGTTATTAACTATTTAATAGCTATTGTACCTGGTTAAAATATATACAAAGTTGCCTGTAAAATAAATATAAATGCTAAAATAGCTACAATATAATTATTATTTATATTGTAGCTATATTAGGGTTTATTTTACAGGTAAGTATTTAGTTTTAAATAGGATTAATTTATTTAATAAGATTTATTTTATTTAGTTAGATTTAAATTATATTTAACTTAGGGGGGTGTTAGTGTTAGGGTTAGACTTAGCTTTAGGGTCCGGTCGGCAGATTAGGGGTTAATACTTGAAGTTAGGTGTCAGCGATGTTAGGGAGGGCAGATTAGGGGTTAATACTATTTATTATAGGGTTTTTGAGAAAGCAGTGAGGCGGTTTAGGGGTTAATACATTTATTATAGTGGCGGCGAGGTCCGGTCGGCAGTTTAGGGGTTAATAAGTGTAGGTAGGTAGCGGCGACGTTGGGGGGGCAGATTAGGGGTTAATAAATACAATATAGGGATTGGCGATGTTAGGGGCAGCAGATTAGGGGTACATAGGTATAATGTAGGTTGCGGCAGATTAGGGGTTAAAAATAATATGCAGGGGTCAGCGATAGCGGGGGCGGCAGATTAGGAGTTAATAAGTGTAAGGTTAGGGGTGTTTAGACTCGGGGTTCATTTTAGGGTGTTAGGTGCAGACTTAGGAAGTGTTTCCCCATAGGAAACAATGGGGCTGCGTTAGGAGCTGAACCCTGCTTTGTTGCAGGTGTTAGGTTTTTTTCCAGCTCAAACTGCCCCATTGTTTCCTATGGGGGAATCGTGCACAAGCACGTTTTTGAAGCTAGCCCGTCCGTAAGCAACGCTGGTATTGAGAGTTGCAGTGGCGGTAAATATGCCTGTACGCTCCCTTTTTGGAGCCTAACGCAGCCCTTCAGAGAACTCTCAATACCAGCGTTGTTTAAAAGGTGCGGGGGAAAAAAGACACATGTAGCTAATGCACCCCTTCTAACGCAAAACTCAAAATCTAGGCGTAAATATTCTTGTTAACATTTTTTTCCCAGAGGTCAAAAAACTCTAAAGTAGCCCTGAGAAAGCCCCAACTTGTGCGGTCGAAGGCCTTCTCCGCGTCGAAAGTTATAAAGACCGATCTGATTTTGAGGTGCTTGGCGTATGCGGCCAATTGCAATACTCTTATGGAATTGTCTCGTGCCTCTCGCTCGGGACAAACCGATCTGATCTGTATGGATCAGGTCTTGAATTATGATGTTTAATCTCTTGGATAATATTTTGCCCAAGATCTTTAGGTCTGAGTTTAAAAGTGATATTGGTCTATAACTGCTTGTTTCCTCTGGGTTCTTTCTGAGTTTTAATATTACTGCTATTTGTGCTTTCTGCATAGTAGAGGACAATGTGGACATGTTATCTATAGAATGAAAGAGTTTAAGCAAATGGGGTGCCAAGATAGCACTATATTGTTTGTAGTACGAATTTGTGAGGCCATCTGGGCCAGGGCTTTTCTTTAGTGGTAGATCCTTAATGACATTTGTTATTTCTGCTAAGGAGATCGGGTCTTCCAATTTATCCTTTTGGGCAGGGCTCAGTGCATTCAACTGAGCTCCCTTAATGTATTCTTTCATATGGGTGTGTGATTCAGGGGAATTATCTTTAGGGAGGTTATAGAGCTGATTATAGTAAGAGTTAAATTGGTTATTAATGTTCTTGCTATCATATTCCAGGCCCCCATCCCCTGTCCTTATTCCGTGGATATGAGTTTTGTTTGTCTTTTCTCTGAGGGTCCTCGCCAGGATCGAACCTGCATGATTGCCCTCATGAAAGAATACATTTCGAAGGTACAAGGCTTTTTTCTGGGCCTCTCTAGTTAAAATGAAATTGATTTATTTTATAACTCTAATTAGCTCTAGTTCATTTTCATTGTCCCTGGGATTTAGTTTGTGCCGTAATTCAAGATTATTTAGTTTAGTTGTATTCTGTAGCATGGTTTGGGTAAAGGTTTTCCTCATTTTTGCCCTCTGCTTGATGTATTCACCTCTAATTACAGCTTTGTGTGCGTCCCATATTATAATGGGTGAAGTTTTGGGTAAAGTATTGTGTTGGAAATATTCTTGGAGGGTTTTGAGGATTTTAAGGTGAGTAGGAGTGTGTTTCAAGAGTGATTCATCTAGTTTCCAAATGTATGGGGTTAAGGGATTTTCCAGCCAGTTTATAGATAAGGAGATAAATGAGTGGTCGGACCATGCTGTAGAGCTGTCAGAGTCTCTCACCAGACTCATGTGAAGCTGATCTACAAACAGATAATCAATGCATGTTTATTGTGACCAGGGGTTAGAGTAGAAAGTGTGATTGCACTGTGTGGGATGTTGTATTCTCCAAATGTCCACCACCCCTATTTGTTTGAGAAAATCGAAAATAATATTTGGGGGTTTGGAGGATGGGTTCGGTCTGGTGGATGTGGAGTCCAGTTTAGGGTCTAGAATGACATTGAAGTCCCCACATATGATCAGTGCTCCTTTTCTGTGTTCTGTTATTAGTGATATTTTTTTTTTTAAAGAAGGGAACTCTTCGAAATTTGGAGCATACACGTTCACCAGAGTGACCAGGCGTTGAAATACCACGCCTACCAAAATTAGAATCCTGCCCTCTATGTAAGATATTTTGTTAAGTAATTGGAATGCAATATCTTTATGAAAAAGTGTACCTACTCTGTTTCTTTTCTTGTTATGTGCGGAACTAAAGAATCCGACATTATGGGATTTGGATGTAAATTTGGGTTCTGCAAAGTCAAGAAACTGTGTTTCCTGAATAAAAATTATAGAGTTTCTCAAATTCTTTAAATGGTACATAAAGTTTCATGGGGGAATTTAGCCCTTTTACATTCTGTGAAAGGAAGTTCAACAATCTATGTGACATAGTGGAGTGTAAAGTTGAAGTAAGCATTGATACAAGATCTCTTACCTAGCCGTGCTAATTAGTGGAACTGTGGCAGACTCCCTCCTCCAAGAGAAGGGGGAAAAGAAATGCAACTTATCAATAATAACCATAGCTCATAGTCGTCTGTATATAAACTGCGTGAACAAGTAAAAGTTAAAACATAACAAATTACAAAAAGAACAATATCAAACAATAACCTGTTCCCCTCTAGGGGAAGCGAATTTGGCTTGCTGAATTTAGGGGGTGAACATCTAAAGATGTTTTTACTCTGGCGGAGTTACAAGTTACAAACAAATTTTAAACTAGGAAAATCCTAGCTAACATCTGCTTAAGTCACAAAAAACATTAGAGTCTGTAGGGAAAATAAGAAAAATATACTCATTGGGTCATCTCAGACCCAGTACAAAGAATTATACGAAGAGATGAAGAGATGTACATATTTTCCAAGCTACAGGTACAGTCATGGTGGCTTGTCTCTATTGCCAGAGATGCTTGCTTTGCTGGGTGGTTGGCCCTTTCTCTTCCTGGATATGGTTGTCCAATCCGAGCGACGTGGTCTAGAATTTTGTGCTTCATTAGGGATCTTGTCCTCTGATAAAGAAGGTAAGGAAGATGTAGGAATTTTAAGTCCAGAACAGAAGCTCTCTATGTCCTCAGGATCTCTTTAGGTATAAGTTGTGTTGTATTTAACCACTTTTAGAGAGAAAGGGAAGGCCCAACGATAAGGGATACCAAGATCCTGAAGGTGTAGGGTTAAGTATCTGGCCTCCCTAATCCTAAAAAGTGTGGTTTGGCTGAGGTCAACATACATTTGAATGTTGTTTTCTTCAAAGGTAATCAGTGATTGTTTCCTGGAGGCAGAAAGTATAATTTCCTTATCAGTGTATTTGTGAAATTTAATGATAATGTCCCTCGGAGGGTCCTTTGGAGATGGTTGCGGTCTGAGAGCTCTATGGGCTCTGTCGAGGAGGATAGGTGCAGGTTCCTTGACTTTAAGTAGTTAGTCAAAGAGTTTTTGGAGATCAGTATTTATTTGAGTAGGTTTTATGGTTTCAGGCACTCCTTTAACTCTTAAGCTCTGCTGCCGGTTTCTATTATTCAGATCTTCCATCTGGGTCTGCAATTGAAGGATTGCAGCGTTTTGTTGTTTAATGGTTCTTGCCATGGAGTTAGAATCTGTGGTTAGCTCCTCTGTCTGTTCTTCAACCTGCATTACCCTCTAATCGAATTCTGATATATCTCTTTTCACCTCAATTGCTTTAAAGTATGAGTACATTTTAACCCCTGTAAAGGCACTGCTTTTGGTCGCCTTGTCTAGTTTAGTTACCCTTCGAGAAGACATCTTAAAAAGAATAATTTAGCTCATATAACTATACTCTCTGTTACTTTCAAATGGATATTATGTACCGTATATCTGCGGCTTAATCGGATGACGTGGTCACCAAGCAGATCTATAGTACTATAGCAATCTGAGAGAGGGCCAGATGTGGATTGATGTTTATTTCCCAGTCTGGCACCTTGAATCCACTGGTATCCCTCCTTTAAATCAGCAAATTATTGTGCATGCTCAGCAAGTTGTGTCCATGAAAGGAGGGTATAATTTATTGAATATACATTTGTCTGTCTTCCTTTATTAGATAGATGATGTACAAGGGCACAAACCAGATACATATTATTAAACATTTTCTTGAGAGCGAGAAAAGCAAAACCGCCGACACGGTCCCTTTTGTGGGAATTTGTGCATAAGTAATGATCTATATAGTTGCCTTGTGGTTAGGCTATAAAATGCTTACTCATTGCTACAGTTCAAATGAATGTATATCTATCAGCGCCACAATAATACCATACAAGCTATATCTGATATAGGCGGAGTCTCCCAACCAGACTCCAAAAGTTAAGAGTAAAAAGAAATGCCAAGATACAGCGCTACACTATCCTCAGATGAGGGTTGGGTTGCTAAAGATGGTGTCCACGACTAGGAATGTGTATACATAAAGGTTAATATATAATATTGTGTTACACAAAGAATATATATAAAACCATGTGAAAAAGTACTTAAAAGGTAAAAGATTAAAAACAAAATATATATATATAGGATGTGATATTAAAATGTATTAAACAAACATTTTATTAACATAAACTGACAGTTAAAAATACAGTTAAAAATAGATTCAACAATCTAATGGATTGCCCCATACAATGTCCAAGAAGTTATGTCCTATGTAACATACAAGTGTTTAAGTCCCATACCAAAATGTCCAAAGCAAATGTTCAAGGTTAATATCCAAAAAAAATAAAAATAAAAATGATAATATGTCCAAAGTTGGTGTAAAAATCAAAAAGGTGAAAAAATGTAAAAAATATAAAAAATATATTAAATATTTTATGAAAAGATGAAAAAATGAATAAAAATATATAAAAAATATATGAGTTGTGATCAGCAACCCATATGGAAGGAATATAATATATGTGATAGTGAATAATTCTCGTGAGGTGTACACCTAAAAAGTGTGTATAAAAATGTGTGTATATAAAAGGGTGTGGTAAAAAATGTGTCATAAAAAATGTGTCATAAAAAAGGATTCAAAATCCTGGTGAAATAAAAGAAAAAAAAAAAAAAAAAAAAAAAAGAGAAAATGTTTTGGCGCGAATTTTTGGCGCGAATTTTAGGCGCAATTTCCACAAACCATCCCATTGGCTATCAAAACACACTTAAGGTGTAGAAGCCAGACAGCTGCTACCAATCTTGAGAAAGGTCTCTGAGGACCGAAACGCGTTGGCTATACACTGGTATTGCAGCTCAGAATATATCTGGTGAGTAGAATACTGTTGTTGTCATTCTAAAGTGATTTTATTGCACTATGTCTATTTTCTGTACACTTTTTTAGGTACAGGAGGATATCCCATTACATTTGATAACCTTTTAAGAAGAGGAACATCAACCCAGTACTTTCTACACTCACATTTGGAATACTTGGAATTATATACACATTTTTTTGGAGCAATTTGGACTTTATTTATTTCACCAGGATTTTGAATCCTTTTTTATGACACATTTTTTATGACACATTTTTTACCACACCCTTTTATATACACACATTTTTATACACACTTTTTAGGTGTACACCTCACGAGAATTATTCACTATCACATATATTATATTCCTTCCATATGGGTTGCTGATCACAACTCATATATTTTTTATATATTTTTATTCATTTTTTCATCTTTTCATAAAATATTTAATATATTTTTTATATTTTTTACATTTTTTCACCTTTTTGATTTTTACACCAACTTTGGACATATTATCATTTTTATTTTTATTTTTTTTGGATATTAACCTTGAACATTTGCTTTGGACATTTTGGTATGGGACTTAAACACTTGTATGTTACATAGGACATAACTTCTTGGACATTTTATGGGGCAATCCATTAGATTGTTGAATCTATTTTTAACTTTATTTTTAACTGTCAGTTTATGTTAATAAAATGTTTGTTTAATACATTTTAATATCACATCCTTGTTTTTAATCTTTTACCTTTTAAGTACTTTTTCACATGGTTTTATATATATTCTTTGTGTAACACAATATTATATATTAACCTTTATGTATACACATTCCTAGTCGTGGACACCATCTTTAGCAACCCAACCCTCATCTGAGGGTAGTGTAGCGCTGTATCTTGGCATTTCTTTTTACTCATTGCTACAGATCATTAAAGTTTTTTGATCAGGTTGCAAAGTTTACGCATGCTACCGTACTAAATATGTGATGGTGAAAACCCACATGGCCTGTGAAGCTTATGGCGTAAGTGAAAGAGAGAAGTTTAATATCATCTCATCATATGTATTAGTACCAGTGTAAAAGTCTCACTTAGTGTCTACGCTGTGTAGGCTTTGCTTACAGTGTTAGGTGATCTGTAGATCGGTAGATCCGTTACCGTATGTGAGGCTTTCCAGGCTCTCCTCCTGTGTTTCTGAGTTTCTGCCCCTTTGATGTTCATGCGACACAGTGTAAGGCCGCAACTGGCTAATCTTGGTCTATCAGATCGGATGGGCGTTCAAAATGTACAATCGTGTTCACGGGGCTTTCTGGGGCTCACAGAATCATAGTTGCAATTTCCGTTAGAGCTTTTTACCCCAGAGTGTGTAACGGAGCACTAACCCAATGCGACCATCTCTGTTCCAGGCCGGCTCTGCCCCCAGTATTTTTTATTTTAATAAATTAGTTATGTTAGGTTAATTTTTAGTTTAATGTTAGGTTTATATTTATTTCACAGGTAAGTTTTTATTTATTTAAATAGAGTTATATTGTAATTTTAATTTAAAGTTAGGGGAGTGTTAGGTTTAGGGGTAATAGTTTAATTTAGTGTTTTGCGATGTGGGGGGCTTGCGGTTTAGGGTTTAATAAGTTTATTTAGTGGTGGAGATGTGGGAGACCAGAGGTTTAGGGGTTAATAACTTTATTTAGTGGCGGCGATGTTGGGGGCAGCAGATTAGGGGTGTTTAGACTTGGGGTTTATGTTAGGGTGTTAGGTTTAAATGTAACTTTCTTTTCCCCCTAGACATCAATGGGGTTGCATTACAGCGATCGCCATTCCGCACTTCAGGTTTTAGTTTTTTTTCTAACACTCTCTCCCTATTGATGTCTATGGGGGAAAGCATGCATGAGTAAATTTGAGGGTTTATTTCAAATAAAAGTCCCCCCCCCCCCTCTTTCCCCTGGTGTAGTAAAAAATGGTCCCAATAACGGTAATAGAGTAATAATGGTCCTTATTTATGAATGGCTATTTTTCTTATTTAAAAATGCAATGCTGAAAGTAAAATAAAAAAAAAAATGAATATACTGACCAATAAGGTTATTTGAGATAAATAATTGTAGGTGCTTTAAGAACGTGTATGCTTAAGCAATGGAGGAATGATATAAGTCAGAGAAATAATAAAGTCTTGCTTGCATGAATATATACATACTAAATGTGAAACTGAGTGTACAGAACAACACTTGGGTAGCAAAAACATTTTCAGTATAGTATGAGATGAATTGTAATTTGGCAGGTTTATTGTTTCTGTAACACTGACTAAAAAGTGCTGTCCCTTTAAAAATCTAGACGATCCAAATGTGGGAAGGGCCAATTTGGATTTAAAAGTGGTGGCTGAGCAAAGGTATTATCAGCCCTGATGAAGCCCCAGCATGAAACTTGTGTAAGGGGTGGAATACATATGGTGTTTATATTGTTTCAAATGGACCTGGTAACACTTGCTAATGGCTTTTCTATGAGGTTGTTGATATGAATCATTCAACCTCTTCTAAACAGCTGGCTATGATGACAAGCATATGTATCGCTACCTGATCTAGGAGTGATCAATGCAAAAAGGATGAGAATCTAAATTCTAGCATTAAGTTTACCATCTTGATAATGCTGTAGAACCGCTGTGCACACATAGCAGTTTTGCACCGGGAGAAGTAACAGCTGATCCACTTGATAATGAAGGGGAAAACAGTGAGGTCATAGGAGGAGGGCTTATGCTCAAAACACTCATAGACACACAAGCTCTCAGAAAGGAGAGGCCATGGAGGCACTAAATTAAGCCGATCTATCTGTGAGATGTGGACTTCCCTTACAACTAAGGTACCACCTTGTTTTCACATTATCACTCTGTCTGTTTATTTATTGGATAGACCTGAAGTGCGGTAGATAACCGTGGTCCTTGCCTGTGGACTAATCCGGTCTGACCTTGAGTGCAGTTAAAAACAGTGGTCGCTGACTGGGTTATAAGTTTTTTTGGAGTAACAGAACAAATCACTCATAGATAATACAGTTCATGTGCACATTCTTGCAAAACTGAACATTGCTAATAAGTATCTCACTGACGTTTATGCGTATTATTCTGTGGCTTGTGTTTGATTCTGTGTATATTTGTTTTATAGCAGTAAGGCTGTACTGTTGTGAACAAAGCTGTTACATTTGTTACTATGATGTTGGGTCCAAAATGTATTTATTTTTGCAGTCACAGGATAAAATCCTCTATTGGTGTGGTGTGGTGTGTCACGCAATGAGCTATGACTAGAATTTTTTAAATAAATTTGTCTGCTTTAAAAAAAAAATTGCTGAATTCCCTTTTGTGTATAAAAGAGGACATAACCTTCCTCTTAGAGACGTTCTTACTTTATTATTTTTACATTTGATACTAAAGGGTCTGCCCCATTTCTTCATTTATGGAGTGTCATGATTAAGACATAAATAAGAAGATTATAGATTACAATCTATAATTCTCTCTCCCAAAAATATATATAAAACTGTTCCAAGGCTATGTGCATATATAATAATATATTTGTGATAACCTAAATGGCTTATAGAGTGCCAAATAGATAAAATTAAATACTTAGAGGAAACCAGTAGGAAGCCAAGACCAATGATGAAGCATAATAGTAGAGGAACTGGAATAGTAGTATATTGATGAACCAACAGGCATAGTGTATTGCCCAATAAAATGCATACCTTAATACATATGCTAAAAGCAATAATTGAACTCCTTGCTAATCTTAATAGGTATAATAGTTTATTCACAAAAGAAAAAAACAATCTTAAACAATAATGTATAATAACAACATGTTAATATAAAAATAAAATACTATATCACCAGATTAATGCATCATATATGTTCCACTTTGGCTGGGGATTCCCATCAACTTCAGCCCGAACGATAAAGAGGATCTGGGAGTTTCAATATTATTTCCAAGCGGCACACGTCTGTCCTTGAATTGAGAAGTCCAATGAATCTAAGTCCCAGACAGTGGTGTCGCTACAGGGGGGCATTTTCCCCCTCCCTGTGATACCAATTGCCCACCAATTGAAATGCAAACTGAGGTCCTCTCAGAATTTTTTGTTGCATAAAAAAAATTTCAGCTATTTTTTGTTTATTTGCAAAAATAAAATAAATATTTTAAAATTAACAACACAATATAAAGAATTAAACCATTATTTATTGATATATATATATATATATATATATATATATATATATATATATATATTAATATATATATATCAATATATTAATATACATATATATATATTAATATATATATATATTAATATATATTTATATATATCTTTAGGGAAGATGCGGGTATGGCAGGGTATATACCTGGGTGGTTTATGTAATATAGCTGCAGGTCTTACTATAATAGTGAAATGCTGCCCTGGTTTCACTATGTGCTGCTTCACATTGTATATTGCAGAGAAGTGGTTTTTAAAGGCATTAATGGTAGGGGGCATACTGTATTTTTACAAGAATCTGCTACAGTTGCACTGCTGTGTGTGTTGAATGAGAGTGTGTGTGCTGAGGTATGTGTGTTGTATGAGGGTGAGTGTGTGGTGTGTGTGTTGTATGAGGGTGATTGTGTCTATGTTGTATAAGGGTGAGTGTGTGGTGTGTGTGTAGTATGAGGGTATGTGTGGTGTGTGTAGTATGAGGATGTGTGTGTTTTGTATGAGTGTGGTGTGTGTGTGTGTGTGTGTGTGTGGTATGAGGGTGAGAGTGGTGTAAGTGTTGTATGAGGGTGAGTGTGGTATGTGTTGTATGAGTGTGGTGTGTGTTGTATGAGGGGGAATGGTGTGTGTTGTATGAGGGGGAGTGGTGTGTGTTGTATGAGGGGGAGTGGTGTGTGTGGTGTGTGGTGTGTATGAGGGTGAGTGGTGTGTTTGTGTTGTATGAGTGTGTAGGGTGATTGTGTCTATGTTGTATAAGGGTGAGTGTGTGGTGTGTGTGTAGTATGAGGGTATGTGTGGTGTGTGTAGTATGAGGATGTGTGTGTTTTGTATGAGTGTGGTGTGTGTGTGTGTGTGTGTGTGGTATGAGGGTGAGAGTGGTGTAAGTGTTGTATGAGGGTGAGTGTGGTATGTGTTGTATGAGTGTGGTGTGTGTTGTATGAGGGGGAATGGTGTGTGTTGTATGAGGGGGAGTGGTGTGTGTTGTATGAGGGGGAGTGGTGTGTGTGGTGTGTGGTGTGTATGAGGGTGAGTGGTGTGTTTGTGTTGTATGAGTGTGTAGTATGAGGTTGTGTGTTATATGATTGTGTGCGTGTAGGATGAGGGTGAGTGTGTGGTGTGTGTGCTGTATTAAATGTGTGGTGTGTGTGTGCTGTATTAAAGTGTGTGGTGTGTGTGTGTAGAATGAGGGTGAGTATGGTGTGTGTCTGTGTAGTGTGATGGTGAGGTGTGGTATGTGTGTTGTATGAGGGTGTTTGTGTGTGTTTTCAGACCAAACACAAAAATAGGGTCACAAAGGTATGTGGTATCATGGCACTGGGTCTTGGGGAAAAAAAAGTTTGAAGAACCCTGATTTATAGAGCCCTGGTGTTTGCTGAAATTGCTTTAAACTATAAAGAAAAGCTTTTGAGAGTTTTCCTCTCTTTCTCGGGTCTGAAACAATACCTGAGGGAGAAAGGAAAACTCTCGAAGCTTGTCTTTTTAGTATTAGATTAATACAATAAAAAGGTATCATTGCATACGGCATTACTCTGGTATTTTGGAATCTTATATATATATATATATATATATATATATATATTTAGGTTTTTTTCAGTGGTATAATTTAGTGGTGAAAATTATTAGTGCCCCCCCAGTTTTGACTGTGGTATCTTATGTGCCCCGCTATATATTGTTCCTAGAGTCGCCACTGGTCCCAGATCCCAGGTTTTATGGTTTCAGGCACTCCTTTAACTCTTAAGCTCTGCTGCCGGTTTCTATTATTCAGATCTTCCATCTGGGTCTGCAATTGAAGGATTGCAGCGTTTTGTTGTTTAATGGTTCTTGCCATGGAGTTAGAATCTGTGGTTAGCTCCTCTGTCTGTTCTTCAACCTGCATTACCCTCTAATCGAATTCTGATATATCTCTTTTCACCTCAATTGCTTTAAAGTATGAGTACATTTTAACCCCTGTAAAGGCACTGCTTTTGGTCGCCTTGTCTAGTTTAGTTACCCTTCGAGAAGACATCTTAAAAAGAATAATTTAGCTCATATAACTATACTCTCTGTTACTTTCAAATGGATATTATGTACCGTATATCTGCGGCTTAATCGGATGACGTGGTCACCAAGCAGATCTATAGTACTATAGCAATCTGAGAGAGGGCCAGATGTGGATTGATGTTT
This sequence comes from Bombina bombina, assembly GCF_027579735.1. Lineage (NCBI taxonomy): Eukaryota > Metazoa > Chordata > Amphibia > Anura > Bombinatoridae > Bombina > Bombina bombina. The sequence continues at coordinate 1,255,553,522 of NC_069500.1, forward strand.
ATTTCCCAGTCTGGCACCTTGAATCCACTGGTATCCCTCCTTTAAATCAGCAAATTATTGTGCATGCTCAGCAAGTTGTGTCCATGAAAGGAGGGTATAATTTATTGAATATACATTTGTCTGTCTTCCTTTATTAGATAGATGATGTACAAGGGCACAAACCAGATACATATTATTAAACATTTTCTTGAGAGCGAGAAAAGCAAAACCGCCGACACGGTCCCTTTTGTGGGAATTTGTGCATAAGTAATGATCTATATAGTTGCCTTGTGGTTAGGCTATAAAATGCTTACTCATTGCTACAGTTCAAATGAATGTATATCTATCAGCGCCACAATAATACCATACAAGCTATATCTGATATAGGCGGAGTCTCCCAACCAGACTCCAAAAGTTAAGAGTAAAAAGAAATGCCAAGATACAGCGCTACACTACCCTCAGATGAGGGTTGGGTTGCTAAAGATGGTGTCCACGACTAGGAATGTGTATACATAAAGGTTAATATATAATATTGTGTTACACAAAGAATATATATAAAACCATGTGAAAAAGTACTTAAAAGGTAAAAGATTAAAAACAAAATATATATATATAGGATGTGATATTAAAATGTATTAAACAAACATTTTATTAACATAAACTGACAGTTAAAAATACAGTTAAAAATAGATTCAACAATCTAATGGATTGCCCCATACAATGTCCAAGAAGTTATGTCCTATGTAACATACAAGTGTTTAAGTCCCATACCAAAATGTCCAAAGCAAATGTTCAAGGTTAATATCCAAAAAAAATAAAAATAAAAATGATAATATGTCCAAAGTTGGTGTAAAAATCAAAAAGGTGAAAAAATGTAAAAAATATAAAAAATATATTAAATATTTTATGAAAAGATGAAAAAATGAATAAAAATATATAAAAAATATATGAGTTGTGATCAGCAACCCATATGGAAGGAATATAATATATGTGATAGTGAATAATTCTCGTGAGGTGTACACCTAAAAAGTGTGTATAAAAATGTGTGTATATAAAAGGGTGTGGTAAAAAATGTGTCATAAAAAATGTGTCATAAAAAAGGATTCAAAATCCTGGTGAAATAAAAGAAAAAAAAAAAAAAAAAAAAAAGAGAAAATGTTTTGGCGCGAATTTTTGGCGCGAATTTTAGGCGCAATTTCCACAAACCATCCCATTGGCTATCAAAACACACTTAAGGTGTAGAAGCCAGACAGCTGCTACCAGTCTTGAGAAAGGTCTCTGAGGACCGAAACGCGTTGGCTATACACTGGTATTGCAGCTCAGAATATATCTGGTGAGTAGAATACTGTTGTTGTCATTCTAAAGTGATTTTATTGCACTATGTCTATTTTCTGTACACTTTTTTAGGTACAGGAGGATATCCCATTACATTTGATAACCTTTTAAGAAGAGGAACATCAACCCAGTACTTTCTACACTCACATTTGGAATACTTGGAATTATATACACATTTTTTTGGAGCAATTTGGACTTTATTTATTTCACCAGGATTTTGAATCCTTTTTTATGACACATTTTTTATGACACATTTTTTACCACACCCTTTTATATACACACATTTTTATACACACTTTTTAGGTGTACACCTCACGAGAATTATTCACTATCACATATATTATATTCCTTCCATATGGGTTGCTGATCACAACTCATATATTTTTTATATATTTTTATTCATTTTTTCATCTTTTCATAAAATATTTAATATATTTTTTATATTTTTTACATTTTTTCACCTTTTTGATTTTTACACCAACTTTGGACATATTATCATTTTTATTTTTATTTTTTTTGGATATTAACCTTGAACATTTGCTTTGGACATTTTGGTATGGGACTTAAACACTTGTATGTTACATAGGACATAACTTCTTGGACATTGTATGGGGCAATCCATTAGATTGTTGAATCTATTTTTAACTTTATTTTTAACTGTCAGTTTATGTTAATAAAATGTTTGTTTAATACATTTTAATATCACATCCTATATATATATATTTTGTTTTTAATCTTTTACCTTTTAAGTACTTTTTCACATGGTTTTATATATATTCTTTGTGTAACACAATATTATATATTAACCTTTATGTATACACATTCCTAGTCGTGGACACCATCTTTAGCAACCCAACCCTCATCTGAGGGTAGTGTAGCGCTGTATCTTGGCATTTCTTTTTACTCATTGCTACAGATCATTAAAGTTTTTTGATCAGGTTGCAAAGTTTACGCATGCTACCGTACTAAATATGTGATGGTGAAAACCCACATGGCCTGTGTAGCTTATGGCGTAAGTGAAAGAGAGAAGTTTAATATCATCTCATCATATGTATTAGTACCAGTGTAAAAGTCTCACTTAGTGTCTACGCTGTATAGGCTTTGCTTACAGTGTTAGGTGATCTGTAGATCGGTAGATCCGTTACCGTATGTGAGGCTTTCCAGGCTCTCCTCCTGTGTTTCTGAGTTTCTGCCCCTTTGATGTTCATGCGACACAGTGTAAGGCCGCAACTGGCTAATCTTGGTCTATCAGATCGGATGGGCGTTCAAAATGTACAATCGTGTTCACGGGGCTTTCTGGGGCTCACAGAATCATAGTTGCAATTTCCGTTAGAGCTTTTTACCCCAGAGTGTGTAACGGAGCACTAACCCAATGCGACCATCTCTGTTCCCGGCCGGCTCTGCCCCCAGTATTTTTTATTTTATTAAATTAGTTATGTTAGGTTAATTTTTAGTTTAATGTTAGGTTTATATTTATTTCACAGGTAAGTTTTTATTTATTTAAATAGAGTTATATTGTAATTTTAATTTAAAGTTAGGGGAGTGTTAGGTTTAGGGGTAATAGTTTAATTTAGTGTTTTGCGATGTGGGGGGCTTGCGGTTTAGGGTTTAATAAGTTTATTTAGTGGTGGAGATGTGGGAGACCAGAGGTTTAGGGGTTAATAACTTTATTTAGTGGCGGCGATGTTGGGGGCAGCAGATTAGGGGTGTTTAGACTTGGGGTTTATGTTAGGGTGTTAGGTTTAAATGTAACTTTCTTTTCCCCCTAGACATCAATGGGGTTGCATTACAGCGATCGCCATTCCGCACTTCAGGTTTTAGTTTTTTTTCTAACACTCTCTCCCTATTGATGTCTATGGGGGAAAGCATGCATGAGTAAATTTGAGGGTTTATTTCAAATAAAAGTCCCCCCCCCCCTCTTTCCCCTGGTGTAGTAAAAAATGGTCCCAATAACGGTAATAGAGTAATAATGGTCCTTATTTATGAATGGCTATTTTTCTTATTTAAAAATGCAATGCTGAAAGTAAAATAAAAAAAAAATGAATATACTGACCAATAAGGTTATTTGAGATAAATAATTGTAGGTGCTTTAAGAACGTGTATGCTTAAGCAATGGAGGAATGATATAAGTCAGAGAAATAATAAAGTCTTGCTTGCATGAATATATACATACTAAATGTGAAACTGAGTGTACAGAACAACACTTGGGTAGCAAAAACATTTTCAGTATAGTATGAGATGAATTGTAATTTGGCAGGTTTATTGTTTCTGTAACACTGACTAAAAAGTGCTGTCCCTTTAAAAATCTAGACGATCCAAATGTGGGAAGGGCCAATTTGGATTTAAAAGTGGTGGCTGAGCAAAGGTATTATCAGCCCTGATGAAGCCCCAGCATGAAACTTGTGTAAGGGGTGGAATACATATGGTGTTTATATTGTTTCAAATGGACCTGGTAACACTTGCTAATGGCTTTTCTATGAGGTTGTTGATATGAATCATTCAACCTCTTCTAAACAGCTGGTTATGATGACAAGCATATGTATCGCTACCTGATCTAGGAGTGATCAATGCAAAAAGGATGAGAATCTAAATTCTAGCATTAAGTTTACCATCTTGATAATGCTGTAGAACCGCTGTGCACACATAGCAGTTTTGCACCGGGAGAAGTAACAGCTGATCCACTTGATAATGAAGGGGAAAACAGTGAGGTCATAGGAGGAGGGCTTATGCTCAAAACACTCATAGACACACAAGCTCTCAGAAAGGAGAGGCCATGGAGGCACTAAATTAAGCCGATCTATCTGTGAGATGTGGACTTCCCTTACAACTAAGGTACCACCTTGTTTTCACATTATCACTCTGTCTGTTTATTTATTGGATAGACCTGAAGTGCGGTAGATAACCGTGGTCCTTGCCTGTGGACTAATCCGGTCTGACCTTGAGTGCAGTTAAAAACAGTGGTCGCTGACTGGGTTATAAGTTTTTTTGGAGTAACAGAACAAATCACTCATAGATAATACAGTTCATGTGCACATTCTTGCAAAACTGAACATTGCTAATAAGTATCTCACTGACGTTTATGCGTATTATTCTGTGGCTTGTGTTTGATTCTGTGTATATTTGTTTTATAGCAGTAAGGCTGTACTGTTGTGAACAAAGCTGTTACATTTGTTACTATGATGTTGGGTCCAAAATGTATTTATTTTTTCAGTCACAGGATAAAATCCTCTATTGGTGTGGTGTGGTGTGTCACGCAATGAGCTATGACTAGAATTTTTTAAATAAATTTGTCTGCTTTAAAAAAAAAATTGCTGAATTCCCTTTTGTGTATAAAAGAGGACATAACCTTCCTCTTAGAGACGTTCTTACTTTATTATTTTTACATTTGATACTAAAGGGTCTGCCCCATTTCTTCATTTATGGAGTGTCATGATTAAGACATAAATAAGAAGATTATAGATTACAATCGATAATTCTCTCTCCCAAAAATATATATAAAACTGTTCCAAGGCTATGTGCATATATAATAATATATTTGTGATAACCTAAATGGCTTATAGAGTGCCAAATAGATAAAATTAAATACTTAGAGGAAACCAGTAGGAAGCCAAGACCAATGATGAAGCATAATAGTAGAGGAACTGGAATAGTAGTATATTGATGAACCAACAGGCATAGTGTATTGCCCAATAAAATGCATACCTTAATACATATGCTAAAAGCAATAATTGAACTCCTTGCTAATCTTAATAGGTATAATAGTTTATTCACAAAAGAAAAAAACAATCTTAAACAATAATGTATAATAACAACATGTTAATATAAAAATAAAATACTATATCACCAGATTAATGCATCATATATGTTCCACTTTGGCTGGGGATTCCCATCAACTTCAGCCCGAACGATAAAGAGGATCTGGGAGTTTCAATATTATTTCCAAGCGGCACACGTCTGTCCTTGAATTGAGAAGTCCAATGAATCTAAGTCCCAGACAGTGGTGTCGCTACAGGGGGGCATTTTCCCCCTCCCTGTGATACCAATTGCCCACCAATTGAAATGCAAACTGAGGTCCTCTCAGAATTTTTTGTTGCATAAAAAAAATTTCAGCTATTTTTTGTTTATTTGCAAAAATAAAATAAATATTTTAAAATTAACAACACAATATAAAGAATTAAACCATTATTTATTGATATATATATATATATATATATATATATATATATATATATATTAATATATATATATCAATATATTAATATACATATATATATATTAATATATATATATATTAATATATATTTATATATATCTTTAGGGAAGATGCGGGTATGGCAGGGTATATACCTGGGTGGTTTATGTAATATAGCTGCAGGTCTTACTATAATAGTGAAATGCTGCCCTGGTTTCACTATGTGCTGCTTCACATTGTATATTGCAGAGAGGTGGTTTTTAAAGGCATTAATGGTAGGGGGCATACTGTATTTTTACAAGAATCTGCTACAGTTGCACTGCTGTGTGTGTTGAATGAGAGTGTGTGTGCTGAGGTATGTGTGTTGTATGAGGGTGAGTGTGTGGTGTGTGTGTTGTATGAGGGTGATTGTGTCTATGTTGTATAAGGGTGAGTGTGTGGTGTGTGTGTAGTATGAGGGTATGTGTGGTGTGTGTAGTATGAGGATGTGTGTGTTTTGTATGAGTGTGGTGTGTGTGTGTGTGTGGTATGAGGGTGAGAGTGGTGTAAGTGTTGTATGAGGGTGAGTGTGGTATGTGTTGTATGAGTGTGGTGTGTGTTGTATGAGGGGGAATGGTGTGTGTTGTATGAGGGGGAGTGGTGTGTGTTGTATGAGGGGGAGTGGTGTGTGTGGTGTGTGGTGTGTATGAGGGTGAGTGGTGTGTTTGTGTTGTATGAGTGTGTAGTATGAGGTTGTGTGTTATATGATTGTGTGCGTGTAGGATGAGGGTGAGTGTGTGGTGTGTGTGCTGTATTAAATGTGTGGTGTGTGTGTGCTGTATTAAAGTGTGTGGTGTGTGTGTGTAGAATGAGGGTGAGTATGGTGTGTGTCTGTGTAGTGTGATGGTGAGGTGTGGTATGTGTGTTGTATGAGGGTGTTTGTGTGTGTTTTCAGACCAAACACAAAAATAGGGTCACAAAGGTATGTGGTATCATGGCACTGGGTCTTGGGGAAAAAAAAGTTTGAAGAACCCTGATTTATAGAGCCCTGGTGTTTGCTGAAATTGCTTTAAACTATAAAGAAAAGCTTTTGAGAGTTTTCCTCTCTTTCTCGGGTCTGAAACAATACCTGAGGGAGAAAGGAAAACTCTCGAAGCTTGTCTTTTTAGTATTAGATTAATACAATAAAAAGGTATCATTGCATACGGCATTACTCTGGTATTTTGGAATCTTATATATATATATATATATATATATATATTTAGGGTTTTTTCAGTGGTATAATTTAGTGGTGAAAATTATTAGTGCCCCCCCAGTTTTGACTGTGGTATCTTATGTGCCCCCGCTATATATTGTTCCTAGAGTCGCCACTGGTCCCAGATCCTTTATATACACTCTAATAATACTAATTCTTACAGTAGTTTATGCAAAACTGTCTATGTGCCTCTTATTCCTGTCCAGGTGTATCCAGTGCAACAAATGTCTCAACCACAGAGGAGTCATTTGTTCTTTTAGAATACATATTGTTTTGTTCAGCATTTATTCAATCAAAATAAGTTATATATAAGCTTCAAGTCTATGTCATGTCAGCAACTCAGGATATCTTTATTCTATATAGATTCATAAAGGCCAAGAAGACTGGTTCATCACAACCTATATGGCCTGCCATATAACATTTGTATTACAGGGTTACACATACTCTCTTCTACTTGATAGTTGGAGATATAGGCATCTATTTATCAAAGCGTCAACTTAGCTGCATTCAACGGCACCAATTCGCTCCTCTAACATTGCCTAACATCGCTGCCGCAGACCTGAATACGCTCTCCAAAATTATCAAAAAAGCTGTCAAAAAGCCACGCACCAAGTACGGTGCGATGAGCAGTGGACTGTTGTTAACTAACAGTCATCGATCTCGCTGCTCTTCGGCTTTTTTACAGCTTTCTTGGTACCCTGTCACTAAACACCCACACTATACTATATTGTTTAACCCCTATACCGTTACTCCCGGAGCCCACCGCAACTCTAATAAATGTATTAAACCCTAAACTGCCACTCCCAGAGCCCAACGCAACTAAATACAATTATTAACCCCTAAACCGCCGCTCCCGGAGCCCACCGCCACCTACATTATACTTATTAACCCCTAATCTGCCCCCCCTACACCGCCGCCACCTACATTATATTTATTAACCCCTAATCTGACCCCCTACACTGCCACGACCTACATTATATTTATTAACCTCTAATCTGCCCCCCCTACACCGCTGCCACCTACCTACATTTATTAACCCCTAATCTGCCGCCCCCAACGTCGCTGCCACTATATTAAATTTATTGACCACTAAACCTAAGTCTAACCTTATCCCTAACACCCCCTAACTTGAATATCTAAATAAAATAGCTATCATTAAATCAATTATTCCTATTTAAAACTAAATAGTTACCTGTAAAATAAACCCTAAGCTAGCTACAATATAACTAATAGTTACATTGTAGCTATCTTAGGCCTAGATTTAGAGTTTGGCGTTAGCCGTCAAAACCAGCGTTAGAGGCTCCTAACGCTTGTTTTTTACGGACTCCGGTATTTAGAGTTCAGTTACCGACACTCAAAAATCACCCAACGCACAAATCTCTACCGACAGCTCAAACCCAGTAGTTAACATCTACCGACAAAATAAACATCCACGAATCACAAAACAAATATTACACACAGTACACTTACACTCATACAAACACTACACTATATTTATTTTTCAGATTTAATATTTTTTCTTCAAAATACAAAGGATCAAAGTTGCGAGATCTCGGGTGTTAGAAAAAAACCAACACAAATCCATTTTGCCATTGACTTACATTGACATACGGGAAAAGACCCTCATATAGCTACATCTAACTAATAAGATTATCACAAACATACACTCATCGATGCATACAAACAATATACACCACATGACATACACAAAAAAGTTATTTATTACAAAATGAACACGATTTAGTTACTTTTTCACACAAGCTCATGACGTCACTCACTTTACGAGGAAAACCAGTCTTTGAAAAAAAAATTACCAAAATTTAGAGCCTCCATTGACTTCTATGGGGAAGACATGCTCGTGCACGCGAAAGACAGATTTCCCTAACGCACGCAAATAGCGTAGACCAAAAAACTCCAAATACCAGCGCTAGAAATAGGAAAAAAATACATGCTTTTCTGCGTTAGACCCAGCTATGATAAATAGATCAAGAAATGACTATTACCCTATGGTGGACTTATGGATTGTACTTATTGAATATTCACAACAGCATTAAATTGTTTCATACTTTTATATTACATCCACTACAAATCAACATCACTAGTAACAAACATTTTAAACAAAAAAATCACATTTAAACGGACACAAAAATAATTTAAAAATTTCAGGATTCACAAACAGTACACAATGGGAAACACCTCTCGTTTACCTTTATTATTGCATTTCATTTATTCAACTCATATGCTTGCAGCAACTGCATATCTACATAGGCTTAACACATGATCAGTCATGGATGCACATACATTACTTTTAGCATTCACTCATACATGTGCATTCAAATTATGGGGGAAAAACACATTACATTCTCTCTAGGAATCACAAAACAGAACATATGGATTTTACTGTACTTTTAACATCATGATTCCATCACAATAAACCATTAGGAATTACGTACAAGAAGAACATCATTACACCAGATTACAGATGTCACTTTATGGGAAGGAACAACAATGCCAGACCGCTATATAGAAGTCAGCATATGTGGGACACAATTACAATATATACGTAGATGTACATAACACGCATCACCCATCACGCAACCACAAAGCACACATTTAGATTTTATTCAGCACACAATAACAATGTAGCACAATACAACAACACAATGAGGATTTCAGAACTACATAGGCAGGTTAATAATATCATGACGTCATTAGAAGATTCAACCATACACATTACAGATTCACGACTGTACCGCCCCTTTCTGAACTATAACACTCAATACTACAGTACAACATATACGTAAATAACAGTTTGGAACAGCATTATTAGGGAGATTTGAATGGGACAATTAATAAATATTGTCAGATCGCAAATCACTTATATATATAATACTACAGATGACAGCCGGAAGTTCGGAATTATTATTGCGATTTTAAAGGGACGCATACAATATTGACAGCTCGGCAATCACTTATATATACAATACTACAGATGACAGCCGGAAGTTATTCAGTATTATTGAGATTTGAATGGGACGCATACAATATTGACAGCTCGGAAATCACTTATATACACAATACTACAGATGACAGCCGGAAGTTCTTCAGTATTATTGAGATTTGAATGGGACGCATACAATATTGACATCTCGGCAATCACTTATATATACAATACTACAGATGACACCCGGAAGTTCTTCAGTATTAGTGCCATTTTAATGGGACGCATACAATATTGACAGCTCGGCAATCACTTATATATACAATACTACAGATGACAGCCGGAAGTTATTCAGTATTATTGAGATTTGAATGGGACGCATACAATATTGACAAATCGGAAATCACTTATATATACAATACTACAAATGGCAGACGGGAAGTTCTGAATTATTATTGCGATTTTAAAGGGACGCATACAATATTGACAGCTCGGCAATCACTTATATATACAATACTACAGATGGCAGATGTTACTTTATCGTTTACAAACAATGTTGCAGCAACATTGATCGATCACATTCGATGCACATTATACACAACTATGCACTTTCATTCATGTTAGCCTGGACGTGTGCTTGTTACTATAAGATCGCGTTTAATAAATATTGATTACGCATCTGATCAAACATTACAAACATGCACTATATGTGTGATATTGTACACTTTCACATTGAGATTCATTGTGGGAAAACAACATTTCAGCAAACAACAAAAAAACGCCCACTGTGAAAGCATTCACGCCGCTCACATACAAACAAGTGAATACAATCAGCAATCATTACAAACTCAATACCATTGGACTAATTGTACTATAAATCCCCCAAACAACATGGCCAATGCATCACTTGTGATCCACATCAGATCAAGTGCATACCTTGTTACGCTGTTTTGAAAGATGGATGACGATGACATGGTAGACGCTGCTGGTGCTGCTATTGGCGAACTAGCTGTTGGTCGAATCAGGCAGCCTCGGCGGCTCAGACTGAGACGAAGGGGTTGTCTGGTTCGAGGTCCTCGTGTCTACAGGGTGAGACCTACCTTTGAAAACATGAGCGACTTTGAGGTTTATGATAAGTATCGGCTCAATCGCGAACAGCTCATTGGCCTTTACGATCTTCTTAAACCTCATTTGGAGCCACGTATAAGAATAAGGACTGCTGTTCCCGCCATGAGTAAGATGCTAAGTTGTCTATACGTCCTGGCCTCCGGGAGTTTTCAATCCGGAGAACTGTACATGCATGGCCTGGCTCAAGCTACATTCTCTGTGGTGTTTGATAACTTTCTGGACGCCATGGTACGTATCATTAAGCAATACATAGGATTCCCACAGAATGATGGTGATTGGAGGCGCCGGAAGCGGGAATTCTTTGCTATTGCTGAATTGCCCAATGTCTTGGGAGCCATAGATTGTACCCACATTGCGCTGCGTGCTCCAATTGATGACTTGCCCTTCAGAAATCGCAAACATTTTCATAGCCTCAACGTGCAGTATGTTTGTGACGCACAGATAAGGATTATGCATGTGTGTGCGAATTTTGGAGGATCTTGTCATGATGCCCGCATCCTCGCTCAGTCGTCCCTGTGGAGACCGTTTGAGGAAAGACAAATGCCCCCTGGTTATCTCGTTGGTGAGTATTTGTGCACAACATGGTTAATTAGTTTGACAATTGCCACTGTAGTTTTAAAATGTTAGCGTAATGTTCAGCTATAGGATGCAATTTAACCATTTATTTTTATTTCCGCAAATGTCTAGTTTTAGTTCAATGCAGATATGTAGCATGTCTTACCTTAAATGCTCAGATAGAGAATGCAATGTAACCATTTATTTGCCATTTTACACAAGGTCTGGTTTAGGAGAAATACGCATATGTAGCATGTCTTAGCTGAAATGGGAAGATATTAGCTAATGCAATTTAACCATGTTATTGTCTCTTTCCGCTAATGTCTAGTTTTAGTTCAATGCAGATATGTAGCATGTCTTACCTTAAATGCTCAGATAGAGAATGCAATGTAACCATTTAGTTTGCATTTTATACAAGGTCTGGTTTAGGAGAAATATGCATATGTAGCATGTCTTAGCTGAAATGGGAAGATATTAGCTAATGCAATTTAACCATGTCATTGTCTCTTTCCGCTAATGTCTATTTTTAGTTCAATGCAGATATGTAGCATGTCTTACCTTAAATGCTCAGAGAATGCAATGTAACCATTTAGTTTTTATTTTACACAAGGTTTGGTTTAGGAGAAATATGCATATGTAGCATGTCTTAGCTGAAATGAGAAGATATTAGCTAATGCAATTTAACCATGTCATTGTCTCTTTCCGCTAATGTCTAGTTTTAGTTCAATGCAGATATGTAGCATGTCTTACCTTAAATGCTCAGATAGAGAATGCAATGTAACCATTTAGTTTGCATTTTACACAAGGTCTGGTTTAGGAGAAATACGCATATGTAGCATGTCTTAGCTGAAATGGGAAGATATTAGCTAATGCAATTTAACCATGTCATTGTCTCTTTCCGCTAATGTCTAGTTTTAGTTCAATGCAGATATGTAGCATGTCTTACCTTAAATGCTCAGAGAATGCAATGTAACCATTTAGTTTTTATTTTACACAAGGTTTGGTTTAGGAGAAATACGCATATGTAGCATGTCTTAGCTGAAATGGGAAGATATTAGCTAATGCAATTTAACCATGTCATTGTCTCTTTCCGCTAATGTCTAGTTTTAGTTCAATGCAGATATGTAGCATGTCTTACCTTAAATGCTCAGAGAATGCAATGTAACCATTTAGTTTTTATTTTACACAAGGTTTGGTTTAGGAGAAATACGCATATGTAGCATGTCTTGGCTGAAATGGGAAGATAGATAATAATATTGAACTAGATTATTCTTGTAAAAATAAAACATTTGTTAGTGGATTATCGTGTACGCAAACTTTTTTTGGACTCAAAATACTATTTTGAGGATTCAGTTTGAATTATGTTCTGTTCATCATTTATAGGTGATTCTGGGTACATGAGCCGGCCTTGGCTTATTACCCCCTTGCGTAGCCCGACTGATGTGTCTGAGGAGCGCTACAATAGGGCTCATAAGAGAACCAGGGCGGTGGTTGAATGAATGTTCGGGCTCCTGAAGATGAGGTTCAGGTGCCTGGACAGGTCGGGAGGAGCCCTCCAGTACAACCCAAAGAAGGTGGCTAAGATCGTTATAGCCTGTAGTGTCCTGCATAATATTGCACAGCGGGCTGGGATGCTGCAGGGCGTCCAGATGCACCGAAACCTCCTCAGAGATGAGGAGGATGATCCTGTTCTAGAGGGGCCATTCCGGGACGAGGGGCTCAATGTCAGAGCAGACATCATCAACCGCCACTTTAGACGGTAAATAATAGAAGTTAGACTGGAGTATTGTCAATAGATGTGAACTCTAGGGAAATGACAAGTAGAGAATTGTGCAAACATGTTAGGATTGTTCATCAAATGCTAAAAATGTGTTTCATTTATTAATATAGGTGATGCTCTGGTCATTGGGTCCTGCAGCGAGTCTTTGCCACCTGGTTTTTAAAGAGGACATCAGCTGGTAAGTATAGATGTATGGACTGTTGCTGGCATGAATTGTACACAAATACATCTTATGGCATACATTTTCGAAAATAGTATTTAGTTTACACATTACTTAAAATGTAAATACTCAGAAAGGGATCCTCTAGCATAACTATCCTCTAGCATGACTATGGTTCAATGTCACACATTAGAGGTTAGTTCTGCTCAATATGACTCATCTTCACACTTCATAGAACATAACACAAGATGCTACACACGCTTAGTAAGCTAGTGACAGAAATTGATTCAGAAATGGGGGGTGGGAGAGGGGTACAGAACTGATTCACACACTTGTATTAGTAATTTTATTAAAAAAAATTATGCCATTAGGGAGATGACTTCATGTAAAGACTGAAAGGGGAAGAATTTGAAGAATGACAGTGAAGAATTCCCAGACTGACAGTGGAAAAAGACAAGATTGAAATTGAAGAATACCAATGGGATCATGTCTGGCATTATCTTTCAAATCTGCTGACCTTGAAAACCATACAAAGACATGTTCACATGGTAAGTGCCAACTATTTGATAGAATAAGGCTGTGGAGGCATCCTATTGGAGACACTTAGATGATTTTCTAATTTTTAGATTGGTATTTCAGTCCTCTATTTATGAAATGATGAATAAGACACCTATTGAAGATCAACTGTTTACCCCTGAATTGACTTTCAAAGACCATGCATTATCCAGGTTGGTTTACCAATGCATGCTAGTTAAGAATCACAGGAAGAATGTCGAATATTAGTAGCTTACATACATTAGTCATACTTAGTTCATAATTAGATATTTAGGTATCACAATCAGACACTTAGATGATTTTCTAATTTCTAGATTGGTATTTCAGTCCTCTATTTATGAAATTATGAATAAGACACCTATTGAAGATCAACTGTTGACCCCTGAATTGACTTTCAAAGACCATGCATTATCCAGGTTGGTTTACCAATGCATGCTAGTTAAGAATCCCAGGAAGAATGTCGAATATGATTAGCTTACATACATTAGTCATACTTAGTTCATAATTAGATATTTAGGTATCACAATCAGACACTTAGATGATTTTCTAATTTCTAGATTGGTATTTCAGTCCTCTATTTATGAAATGATGAATAAGACACCTATTGAAGGTCAACTGTTTACCCCTGAATTGACTTTCAAAGACCATGCATTATCCAGGTTGGTTTACCAATGCATGCTAGTTAAGAATCACAGGAAGAATGTTGAATATTAGTAGCTTACATACATTAGTCATACTTAGTTCATAATTAGATATTTAGGTATCACAATCTGAAAAAGGAATACATATTATAGTTGATATAGAGGTATTTGAATGGACATGAAATAGTACATTTATGTTCAGCATACATATATATTTATTATTGAAATGTGATATACATTATTATGTATAATTAGAAATTCTGATATTTAAATTTTTTTATTATTACACAATATAATGGTGTATGTTTGTTTTATTAATTTTTAAATTTAAATCAGAAATATCTTGATAAAATTATGCACAAAGTTAGAGCATAGACACAAGATGAATGTAAATGTATTTTATGAATATTTTACAATGTGTGTATTAACTTTGTCAAATTTTGTTTTTTTAATTTCAGATTGTCATCTGATGACTTCCAGGAATATTTTTTTGTTTTTGGTTTTGTTTAAAAAACATTTTATTTTTAAATGGTAATAATCAACATTTTATTATTAAATACCCTCTTTTGAACAGATTATAATAAATATCCATATAATCTGTCAATAAAAAACAATTTGACTCCCATGACTGGTAGTTGTCTATTTGACAAGCACATGCATAGGATCAAATTATGCATTCATTTTTGAAAAGCCACTGATTCAGAGAATATTAAATTAAACTATCTTTTTTAAAATTAATTGGGGAGTGAGATCCATCGATGCTTTTCTTGTGAAAATCTTAGATGTTAAAATAATTTCGGATATGTAGTCAGAATTTGACCTAAATTTATTTTTTTCACTTTTAAGAAGGGGAAGTGGTTCACTTACATTAAAGTGACAGTGTTGTTGAATGTAAAATTAATTTTATAAGATCTTGTATCTCAAAACATTATTTTATAAAATTTATAAATTGTTAAATTTATAAATGGTAGGTCATTTAACTTCATATTTTGCACAAGCTAGTTATTGGATGCCATGTTAATAGATTTTATTTTCTAGTGGAGTCATTTAAAGGGACATTTAACTATAGTTATTAATATTATGTAGTTTTTAAAATCTTACCTCTTGGGTTAGACATCACATATCTATATATAATTTTCATTCCCCTTTAGTTTCTTTCGACAATGTTAAATCAACATTCCGAATGTTTTTGTCCTTAAAGGGACATTCACAAAATATATTGTGTATTGATTTTTAAAAAATCATAAAAGAATGTAAACATATTTAGAAAGTACTATAGAATTACATTCAGTCTTTAAATATACTTCGAAAAATATACATCAATGCACATATCTTATTCAATTACATAAGGCATCTATGTGCAACCAACAATCAGCATCAAACTAGCCTATGTAGATATGTATTTAATCCAAGAATATATATAATTACAATCTAATGATTGAATACCAAAACATATTAAGTTGTTCAAATATTATAATCTTATACAAAATGCATAAATAACATATAGCTTAATGTCCCTCTAAGCTAAAGACTGCGAAATACATCCATTACAATATATATTTCAGTCAGTGTGTAAAACAATCCAGAAGTTAATCTAAATATGCTTTACTCATATGTTATACTAATTTAGCAAAAGGAAGGTGCCTAGGTTTCTGATTTTTCAAGCATTATTGTGAAATGTCTCTTTAAAGGGACATGAACTCAAAATATACTTAAAGGGAGACATTTAAAAAAGTAATGATTTATACATTCAGAATGAGTATTCTATTTTAAGCAACTTTATAAATTGTCTCATATTATCAATGTTCCTCGTGATGTTGCTATCATTACTTTAAAAATAAGGCATTAAATTGATTATTTATTTGCTTCAGTATTCTGAACAGAACTTTTTTTTTTTGTTTGGATTAATTTCTCCAACAATCATCAAGGACAACCCAGGTTTTTTTCAAAAATTGTCCGTAATCTAAAATATCATTATTGATTTGCTAAGAAAGATAACAAGATAATTCTTAACATTTGAGAATCGGATTAAATTATAAAGTTGCTTAACATTTCATGCTCAATCTGAATCACGAACGCTAAATTTGTTTGGACAGTGTCCCTTTAAGAGATTTAAAGAGTGTATTTACTTCTCTTCTTATCTTGACATACTTTGCTTGAAAAGCATATCGAGATAGGCTCAGTAGATGAAGATTGGTGGATGCACAGAGATGCCTTATGTGATTGGCTCAACCATGTGCATTTAAATTTCTTCTGTTGAGGATATCTAAATACAAAGATAAATTGAGTTACATTTTAAAGTCTAAACAATTTTCTATCTCTACAGATCATTTGATACAATTGTTTGTTTGTAATGTCTATCTAAAAATAAAGACGCCATTGCACAATAACATATATGAGCAGTTCAGACAAATACAAGCTCGAGGTTTATTTACTAATAACAAACAAACAAACAGTTTAACATCTATAAACAGATTATCCAAGTTACTGACATTATAACCTGAATTTGAACATTCAGAAATGTTGCGTGGGAAATGGATCTTGAAACACCAGATTTGCATCTTTAAACATTAGAGTCTAATGTCACGCAATAGCACACAATCAATGTGCATTCTAAAATACATTTAATAGAGCAATGTCAATATTTCACAATAAGTAAAAAAATTGATTTTATGAACAATAAAGACATACAATATTAAATGTGTATTTGTATTAAAGAAACAGACCGTTATTAAACCGAAAAATGTATACAACATTTAATAATGTGACAGTATTAGATTTTAAAGTTAATTTAAACATTAAGATTTAATGGATCACGGATATTAAATCTGCGTCACACATATCCGCATGACAGGCCCATGAGTTACAAATAAGTCTACATGAAAAATGAAGTAACAGCACCACCAGGAGGTATGTGTAAGGAGGTTACTAAGATATGAAACACTAAGGAACGGCCAATCAGAGTTCATCACACAAACACAACTTGAGTCAGGATGGTCTCACAGACATTCTAACAATATTTCAAACTTTTATCCAATCAGATGTACAGATAACTTGTCCCATGGTGCATCTCATGTTTACTTCACCATATAAAAGTCCATTACACGTTGCCATCTTTGTCAGTTCTCTAATGCCTGCAGGCAGTATATATTCTAATTATAATATACCGGGATTTATTATACAACCCAGCAGGCATGTCATCTCCCAGGTTCACCAAGCAGGAGAGCGCTGCACTGGTCCACGCCGTCAAGGACTTTTATCCCCAGCTGTTTGGGAACAAGAGGAGGTCGACAGATGCGCCTGTTAAGAAGGCCCTCTGGGAGTCTATCACCAATGTGGTTAAATTGGTGTGTGGCGTCCAGAGGAGCCAGGATCAAATCATGAGGAGATTCGGAGATATGAGGTTGCGCTTGTCAAAAAAAGTCAACCTCATAAGGGACTGGGTACAAGCCCGTAAAAGAGGGGGCCAAAGAAAGGCCCCGTGGAAACTATACCTACTCCCTTATGAGGTGACTTTATGCGAGCTCCTCACTCTCCGGGTCCCCAAAAGATTTAGATCCTCGCCATCCTCGGCCTCCTCTTCTTCCCTCCCAACTGCGGGATCTGAAAGTCCTGACGCGGGAGCCAGGGCAGCTGCTTCTCCGTCCGGTGGCCTGGGAGGAGATGAAAGAGAATCTGAACCAGGTAACTATCCAACTTCATATAATATCTTAATATTTGATTAGAATTTTAGAAAATGTGTATATAGTCAGATACTAAACCTACACAGATCTCACAACATACACTACATATGATGTTTAGATATCTGATTTTAGACACATGAAATAGCAATGATGTTTCTTGCGCTCTACAGAATATGCGTCACAGAACGAAAATGGAATAGCGCATACACGTTAACATGGGTTTGCTGTAAGTGGCATTGCTTTATACATGTTGGTCAAATGACGGATGCGTAATCCCGCTTGGAATCATTGCGCAATGATCGCGAAAATTGAATTGCGCATACACGTTAACATGGGTTTGCTGTAAGTGGCATTGCTTTATACATGTTGGTCAAATGACGGATGCGTAAATCCGCTTGGAATCATTGCGCAATGATCGCGAAAATGGAATTGCGCATACACGTTAACATGGGTTTGCTGTAAGTGGCATTGCTTTATACATGTTGGTCAAATGACGGATGCGTAATTCCGCTTGGAATCATTGCGCAATGATCGCAAAAATGGAATTGTGCATACACGTTAACATGGGTTTGCTGTAAGTGGCATTGCTTTATACATGTTGGTCAAATGACGGATGCGTAATTCCGCTTGGAAACATTGCGCAATGATGGCGAAAATGGAATTGTGCATACACGTTAACATGGGTTTGCTGTAAGTGGCATTGCTTTATAGATGTTGGTCAAATGACGGATGCGTAATTCCGCTTGGAATCATTGCGCAATGATCGCGAAAATGGAATTGCGCATACACGTTAACATGGGTTTGCTGTAAGTGGCATTGCTTTATACATGTTGGTCAAATGACGGATGCGTAATTCCGCTTGGAATCATTGCGCAATGATGGCGAAAATGGAATTGCGCATACACGTTAACATGGGTTTGCTGTAAGTGGCATTGCTTTATACATGTTGGTCAAAATGAAATGTGAATTATTATATATGTGAAGAATACAGTATTCTTATTTTCAATATTATACATAATTAAAAACAAAATAGCAGAATACAAAAAAATAATAACATATGCCCATCAATTGATGAGAATGAAATAACACTAAAAAATAATTAAAGCTACAGTAAACAACACAACTGATTGAAAATAAGAGTACAGGATATATTTATCATGAATTTAATTGAGGAAACAATTAACTCATGGGACTACCAAAAGATTAATAGTTTTTAATTGATTTGCTAATAATGTAAAGATTTTAAACATGGCATGATTTGTATTAATGATATCCAATCCTCATTTAATATATTACAGATCTGGATGTTGGTGCTGGATCCTCAAGCCAGGGCTTGTCACAGTATGGTATGTCTCATTTTAATTGACATTTGTCTTAGAAACATGGACAGAACATTACATACTAAATCCACATTGTTCAATATTTATATGTATCTGCAAAATGGATTATTAAAATCTTTACAAATAAGAATAAACCAAAAAAAAAACATAGG
This sequence comes from Bombina bombina, assembly GCF_027579735.1. NCBI lineage: Eukaryota > Metazoa > Chordata > Amphibia > Anura > Bombinatoridae > Bombina > Bombina bombina. The sequence continues at coordinate 1,255,573,197 of NC_069500.1, forward strand.
ATTACATTGTAAGACTACTCTGAATTTTTTTTCGAATTTAAGATATCCCATCTATTCTGGATATCTTAATTTTAATGTAAGATTCTTTGAATGTCCAATTTATATTCTTCCCTTGTGTATTGCTTAATCTTATTTGTATACATTTCGAAAAAATTCACACACTTTTGCATATGATTTGATTTTAAAAATATAGATTCCATTATTGAAATTGATCACATCATTTAAGGGACATGCCAACTAAATTTTACATTGAATAATTTTTAAACGTGATTTTATTGTTTTGTTTAAACATTTTATGAGCTACATTGGTTCAGTCTATTGTTTTAGTTCTTCTAAAAACATATTGATTTTGGTTTAGGTTAAACAATGCATTACTGGTATTATCCTGCTTTTTTTATGCATAAATTGGCATTTGGTCAAAAGTTAAAATCATGTGTTCAGATAACAGTAGTATATAGTTTCAAAAAGTATACAATTACACTTTTAGAGCTTCATGTCCCTTTAATAGATGAAAATTAAATAATTCCTAGGATATCCTTAAATAACATATTAGATTGGAATTGCATGCTCAATCCCATTCATTACATCAACATATGGAGTAAAGAATTCATTAACACCAACATTGTCAAATCAATATATTTTTATATTAAAGGGACACTGATCTAAAATTATTAATGTTGTCATTTAGATAGAGCATGCAATATTAAGCAACATTTAAATATAATACTATAATCATATGTGAAATATTCTATTGCTAAATGTATTTTAAAATCAAGAATGTACGTTTATCTGCAGCTCAATTTTGGTTGACAAACCTGGGTTTTTATTGATGATTGGTGGATACCTTCAACAAACAATATTTATTGAATCCAATATTGCTTATCTGCCTTTAAGATTAAAATGTAGCAACATTAAAATTATAATAGGAGTCAATGTTAAATCATTTGGAACACTTTGAACAGTGAAATCAATGATTGAAATAAATCATGTCAGTGTCCCTTTAATAAACAATAGATTAATTAATCCTTACATTCTTTGGATTAGACAATATTGATATATAATTCACATATTCACTGTTGGAGTTACTTTATAGATATAAGCATACTCTAACAGCACCATGATTACATATTTGTACTAATCAATTTGGTTTGGTATTGTGATCAATATGTGTTGTGTCCTAAACAAGATTACTGTACATTGCACAAATGGCTCGATGTGCCACATGTCTTTGTTTATATTTGTCAACAGCTGTTATTCAAAATGTGGTTTGTGTGTATTCTTTTAAGAACATTGATCAATGGGTATATTTAGATATGCAATAGCATCGTATGAGATGAGTTTGATGTCTAATATAGTCAGAAATTAAACATATGTTCAATACATCATTTTTTACAGAATCCCCTTGATTCAATCAAGCATTTTTTTTTATAATGACTGCTCTATTCTTCACATTTTCAAGTTGATTATTCTTATAAATCGACACAGATGTGATTTAGTGATATCCCAAATGTGTTCACTAATATATATCTATATCATTCATAGAGAGAGTTGGTGTGGGGAGCCCAGAGGAATCCAGCACCGACGCAGAGATGCCCTTGCGGTCTTCTGGTAAGTCCATTGACTCATTTATATGTCATTGAAGGTGTATTGTTAATCAATATTATGAACATGATTCTGATGAAGCATAATATTTGAAACAAACATATAATTTACTCCTCTGATTATATATTCATTTTATTTGAATATTGAAAGATTAATAATTAAAACTTTCTTAGTCTACACCTTTGTTATTCAGAAGATGTATAGCATATGTTTGCTTCCATGTTCATTTTTGACAACAATCATCAAGTGATACACACATGAGAAATCTTAAATGTTCAATGTACTATGCTTTTATGATTTAAAAATTAATACAAACAATAAATTGAAAATCTGAATCATTGAGAATAACAAATCTAATGTCATTTGTATGCTCCATCAAAATGATGTAAATCATAACTTTGGGTGTGTATATCTTTAATGCAACATTGATGTGTGTCTTTGAGCAACAGTAACATATGTTATAATATCTGATCTTAACGTGTACACAACATGTTATGTTTTACAGAGATTGATTTAACATGTGGGACGGAGGAGGAAGAGACTCCCTTGAAGTCTGATGGTATGTGAAATATATCTAACATGTTTCCAACATGTTGCTTTATTGGAAATCATTTTATTGAAGACATTTAAAGTCTACAGCTTTTGCACTTTAAAAAGGAATATTATTTATCTGTTCAAATACACTACTGCCCCCTTTATATATCAGGCATCATGAAGATATGCTTGGATTTGTTTAAATATTTGGATTTGAAATTCATGCCATCATGATGTCACATGCATATTCTAGGCCAAACCACAATAATAATTTTATAATTGTACAGACAGTCATTGCTATTCATCTGAGTGCCTATATGCATACCATATCCTCATGTCATCATTGTTTAGAAATTCAAACACACTTCTAAGTATATTGCAAACATAATCAAGTTGAAATGCGTTGATTTGATTTCATTATGTATGAGATGTTAATATATTTATTATATTTATTTCAGATGGATCCTCCGCTTCTGGTCATCATTGTCCCTCCCCTGCCCAGTCCCCTGGCCAGCCCCCTGCCCAGCCCCCTGCCCAGCCCCCTGCCCCTCCCGGCCCTTCCCATTTGTCCTGTTCTATACCTCCCAAAAAACGCCCCTTCATCCCCCTTCGCCACTCTCCCCGTCTTTTGGCCCGTACAGCTACCCCAGCTGCCCAGCCCCCAACTCACCACTCCCCAGCTGTACGGGCTACCCCAGAGCAGCAGCAGCAGCCCATCCCTCCCCAACCCAATCCCATCCCTCCCCAACCCAATCCCATCCCTCCACAACCCAATCCCATCCCTCCACAACCCAATCCCATCCCTCCCCCATGTCTCAACCTTCATTGTCCTGGGTGTCGGATTGTCCTTCCCAGGCACAGCTGTAAGTATCATTCAAAATCAACATTATAAGATACTTAAAGGTACACTGAATGAAAAAATTTCAATTGTGATTCAAATAGAGCATGCAATGTTAATCAAATTTATAATTTACTACTCTTATCAATTATTCTTCATTCTCTTGCTATCTTTATTGAAACAAAGAAATGCCTATATTTTTTTTTATTCCAATAAAATATGGAAATCTTTCTTTATTGTTGGATAAATGTATCCATCAATCAGCAGGGACAACCAAAGTTGATAACCAAAAATGGCCTGCCTTATAAACTTACATTCTTGCATTTAAAATATAGCTAGAGAATTCTAACATTTAAAGAATACGAGTAAATTAATAAAAAAAAATTAATGTCATGCTCTATCTGAATCAGTAACTAAAATATTTAGGTTTACTGTCCCTTTAATTTGATATCACTACATAAACCAATCACCACTATTTGGATCCAACAATGTATGTACAAATGTTCATACATTATCTCTTGTATAACCCAGTGGGAATGTAATTTCTTCTGGTTGCTATGTTTACACAGCTTGTCCTCAACGCCAAAATGTTTAAGGATAGGTGTGCCTACCACAGTATAACAAAAATCTTTAAATTGCTAATGTAAGTACAATGTAAATCCTTTAACAAGATTTTAGACACTCAAGCTGTAAAAGTGGATCATCAAAACCAATTAAAGGGGACAACATGTTGGATTAAAATGTCCATTTAATGGTTTAGGTCTGTCTGAAGAACATATTTCATGTGTAAATAATCAATGTCAACAAATTAATTTAAAGAATGATTTGTCTTTACGATGACAATGTATCTTTGCTTTTTATTTTGTCTGTTGTGTAATTATCATTAATATTTGTTTTTTTCTTTATTTTAGGCTGTGACTCAACATGGCTCACGCTCGAAGGTCTAGCACGCATAGAGCAGGCCGTGTTGAGGAACGCAGCTGTCCTGAGAGGGATGGCCGACACCATGCAGGCCCAGCTACAGGTTCAGCATATGACTCTACGTCAGATGAGGCGGTGGAACTCAATGCTTGAATCTGTAGCTGGGCAGGCACAGGACGATGAAGGGGATGACCAGTAAGTGGAGGATCTGGAGATGCTCCAAGGGCGCTGATAAGAATCCTCCGTCCACATGTTAATGTTTGGTTTTATGGTTGCCATTTGGCCTTTTTTTCTGTTTATTGTTGTGCCTGTTGCACTCTTTTACCTTGTCATATGTCTCCAATGGGGCTATGCTGGCCCTTGGCAACTCTCTTCATGGACTGTGATGCACTCTGTTACCTTGTCATATGGCTCCAATGGGGCTATGCTGGACCTTGGCAACTCTCTTCATGGACTGTGATGCACTCTGTTACCTTGTCATATGGCTCCAATGGGGCTATGCTGGCCCTTGGCAAGTCTCTTCATGGACTGTGATGCACTCTGTTACCTTGTCATATGGCTCCAATGGTGCTATGCTGGCCTTTGGCAACTCTCTTCATGGACTGTGATGCACTCTGTTACCTTGTCATATGTCTCCAATGGGGTTATGCTGGACCTTGGCAACTCTCTTCATGGACTGTGATGCACTCTGTTACCTTGTCATATGTCTCCAATGGGGTTATGCTGGCCCTTGGCAACTCTCTTCATGGACTGTGATGCACTCTGTTACCTTGTCATATGTCTCCAATGGGGCTATGCTGGCCCTTGGCAACTCTCTTCATGGACTGTGATGCACTCTGTTACCTTGTCATATGTCTCCAATGGGGCTATGCTGGCCCTTGGCAAGTCTCTTCATGGACTGTGATGCACTCTGTTACCTTGTCATATGTCTCCAATGGGGCTATGCTGGCCCTTGGCAAGTCTCTTCATGGACTGTGATGCACTCTGTTACCTTGTCATATGGCTCCAATGGGGCTATGCTGGCCCTTGGCAAGTCTCTTCATGGACTGTGATGCACTCTGTTACCTTGTCATATGTCTCCAATGGGGCTATGCTGGCCCTTGGCAAGTCTCTTCATGGACTGTGATGCACTCTGTTACCTTGTCATATGTCTCCAATGGGGCTATGCTGGCCCTTGGCAACTCTCTTCATGGACTGTGATGCACTCTGTTACCTTGTCATATGTCTCCAATGGGGCTATTGTGTAATTATCATTAATATTTGTTTTTTTCTTTATTTTAGGCTGTGACTCAACATGGCTCACGCTCGAAGGTCTAGCACGCATAGAGCAGGCCGTGTTGAGGAACGCAGCTGTCCTGAGAGGGATGGCCGACACCATGCAGGCCCAGCTACAGGTTCAGCATATGACTCTACGTCAGATGAGGCGGTGGAACTCAATGCTTGAATCTGTAGCTGGGCAGGCACAGGACGATGAAGGGGATGACCAGTAAGTGGAGGATCTGGAGATGCTCCAAGGGCGCTGATAAGAATCCTCCGTCCACATGTTAATGTTTGGTTTTATGGTTGCCATTTGGCCTTTTTTTCTGTTTATTGTTGTGCCTGTTGCACTCTTTTACCTTGTCATATGTCTCCAATGGGGCTATGCTGGCCCTTGGCAACTCTCTTCATGGACTGTGATGCACTCTGTTACCTTGTCATATGGCTCCAATGGGGCTATGCTGGACCTGTTGTGTAATTATCATTAATATTTGTTTTTTTCTTTATTTTAGGCTGTGACTCAACATGGCTCACGCTCGAAGGTCTAGCACGCATAGAGCAGGCCGTGTTGAGGAACGCAGCTGTCCTGAGAGGGATGGCCGACACCATGCAGGCCCAGCTACAGGTTCAGCATATGACTCTACGTCAGATGAGGCGGTGGAACTCAATGCTTGAATCTGTAGCTGGGCAGGCACAGGACGATGAAGGGGATGACCAGTAAGTGGAGGATCTGGAGATGCTCCAAGGGCGCTGATAAGAATCCTCCGTCCACATGTTAATGTTTGGTTTTATGATTGCCATTTGGCCTTTTTTTCTGTTTATTGTTGTGCCTGTTGCACTCTTTTACCTTGTCATATGTCTCCAATGGGGTTATGCTGGCCCTTGGCAACTCTCTTCATGGACTGTGATGCACTCTGTTACCTTGTCATATGTCTCCAATGGGGCTATGCTGGCCCTTGGCAACTCTCTTCATGGACTGTGATGCACTCTGTTACCTTGTCATATGTCTCCAATGGGGCTATGCTGGCCCTTGGCAACTCTCTTCATGGACTGTGATGCACTCTGTTACCTTGTCATATGTCTCCAATGGGGCTATTGTGTAATTATCATTAATATTTGTTTTTTTCTTTATTTTAGGCTGTGACTCAACATGGCTCACGCTCGAAGGTCTAGCACGCATAGAGCAGGCCGTGTTGAGGAACGCAGCTGTCCTGAGAGGGATGGCCGACACCATGCAGGCCCAGCTACAGGTTCAGCATATGACTCTACGTCAGATGAGGCGGTGGAACTCAATGCTTGAATCTGTAGCTGGGCAGGCACAGGACGATGAAGGGGATGACCAGTAAGTGGAGGATCTGGAGATGCTCCAAGGGCGCTGATAAGAATCCTCCGTCCACATGTTAATGTTTGGTTTTATGGTTGCCATTTGGCCTTTTTTTCTGTTTATTGTTGTGCCTGTTGCACTCTTTTACCTTGTCATATGTCTCCAATGGGGCTATGCTGGCCCTTGGCAACTCTCTTCATGGACTGTGATGCACTCTGTTACCTTGTCATATGTCTCCAATGGGGCTATGCTGGCCCTTGGCAACTCTCTTCATGGACTGTGATGCACTCTGTTACCTTGTCATATGTCTCCAATGGGGCTATGCTGACCCTTGGCAACTCTCTTCATGGACTGTATTGCACTCTGTTACCTTGTCATATGTCTCCAATGGGGCTATGCTGGCCCTTGGCAACTCTCTTCATGGACTGTGATGCACTCTGTTACCTTGTCATATGGCTCCAATGGGGCTATGCTGGCCCTTGGCAACTCTCTTCATGGACTGTGATGCACTCTGTTACCTTGTCATATGTCTCCAATGGGGCTATGCTGGCCCTTGGCAAGTCTCTTCATGGACTGTGATGCACTCTGTTACCTTGTCATATGGCTCCAATGGGGCTATGCTCACCCTTGGCAAGTCTCTTCATGGACTGTGATGCACTCTGTTACCTTGTCATATGGCTCCAATTTTCCTGATCTTTACCAGATTATTTATAAACGTTGTTGATGTTTTCTGACATACTAATAAAAGACATGTCATTGCACAATTCTTTGTCCTCCTTATTCATGTCATTGATTGAAATCTCTAGTTTATCTTGTTGATCCTTAAAGGGACCTACTAAAAATAATGGTGTTTCCTGAATCATATATGTAATACAATTGTAAATGACTTTAAGATTAACATCTCCAATGTAATTTTAATTTTTGTCTTTATATATTTTTCTAAAAGCTTTATCATTGCATGATTATGATTAGCATAGTAATTCTTTTATATATGTATATATAGATTGTTATATATGTATATTTCAAATTTCACATCCATGTGTGTATTTATAAACTCTGCATGAATTGATGCACCTTTAACAAATGATCTGAGGATTGATACAATGTTATAATCCCTGTAAAGTGTTCATTTTATTGAAATAGTATTGTCTCTGTGTATCCTCTTTTTAAAAATAAAAATCATGTCCCTTTAAGTGATGGTGAGCACAATTGTTAATGAATGGATTTCCATTTCTAAAGCGTTTTTGTCCTTTTTTACATGAACAAGGACATATAATCTTATTAATAAACAATCTTATTGTAATGTTGACAGCACATGTATTTCATTTTCAATTCTATCTTATTGTAAAAGTGTAAACAAATCAATCTCTGTGTGTAATGCGCATATTTTAGATGAGGAATATGTTTTTCCAAATATTGTTAAAAAATACTTCTCCTCCCATATATGATACAAATGAAACCTGCTCAATGGAGCGCCCCTGGGGTATGTAAAAACAAATCCTGTGAATATGATAGGCACTAATAGAGTGAGGGTATATGTGAAAAAATATAAATGATATCCTAGGCGGCAAGCAAATATTCCCAGTGCGTCTGCACACGCACAAAATAGCAACAGTCCATCCAATGTAGAGAAAAATAAGCGCTCCAAGCCCACAGATATATAAAAGTTCAATTTTATTCCAAACTTGTTAAAATCATACAAGATAGATTAAAAAGAGGTAAGCACAGTAGTGCAAAAACAGGTTATAGAACAGGTGCAAAAAACAGCAAACGTTTCGTGCTCCATGCACTTGGTCACTGCTAATTGATGCACCTGTTCAGAGCTCTATTTATACCACATTTCTTAAAGTGATATCACAAATTTTCATTAACCTGATATATGGCTATAGGTAGGCTGACCATATTTCAACTTGAATAAATGACACGTTTGATCAATACATGTGTCATTATTGTTATTCCAAAACAATCTAAACATATCTTAAAACATCAATGGCATATGTATTTCTCATGTGTATCTTTTAAATGTTAAAGATATACACCATAGCTATAGTTAAAGGGACAGTCAAGTCCGAAAAGATGATTCATGATTTTGTGACATTCCTAGATAGCAATCTAGACACATACTAGTTACTAAAATATAAATAAGTTTCTTAGTGATATGCCAATCTGTCAACTGAGTCCTTGTATTGGCTGCGTTTTTTCAGCGATCTCGGATGCGCCATGTTGCTTAAGACGTCACCTGCCAGGCTGTCCAATGATTCCTTGTATTGACTGACGTTTTTACGCGATCAAGGATGCACTTTTTATTGGATGGCGTTTTTACGCGATCAAGGATGCTCCTTTTTTTGGTTTGCGTTCTTACGTGATCAAGAATGTGCCTTTTATTGGATTGCGTTCTTACGTGATCAAGAATGTGCCTTTTATTGGATTGCGTTCTTACGTGATCAAGGAAGCGCCATGTTAATTAAGACGTCACATGCAAAAGTAAAAAAACGTCTGATTGTATTACGTAGTCCCGCAATATTTGTTTGTGCACGTTAAACACGTTTGTGAATGAAGCCAAGTTTAAAAACATGGCGAATATGGATTGTTTGCATCATGTTACATTGTTGACCAATAGCTGATAAAGACCACCACATTCTCTTTTGCTGGATGTCTGGTTGAATAAACGAACGAAAGCAAAATGTTTTCATGCATAAGATATTTCGAGGCAAGTGCAAATCTCTATAGTCCATGTTGTTTAATATGTTTGTCAACAATGTGTTCCTTTTTATGAAAAATGACTGTTGTGTTTAATGTTAAAGATATCTAATTCATAAATATGCGCTATTGTGTTAAAATAAAGTAATCAATATGCATTTATATTTATCATATGCTAAATATATGATGCCGACTTCTTCTAAATGTAATTTCGTCGTATATTTTATTAAAGGTTCATTAGACACTCACATTATAAATCAAAATATTTTATTTTGTCTCTAGTTAGATAGTCCATTGTTTAACAAATACACGTCTCATTTTGCTTCTGTTCAAATAAAATGTAAGTAATTTTCAGACTCCTCGCCAAGCCTCTAAGTTTCATGTGAGTACCATCTCCAGCTTTCTCCTGTTTGTGTAAAGGGTCTTTTCATATGTTAATGATGGGGTATTGTCTTGTTTTACGGTTGTAATGGGGGTTCATCTATATTTTCAATAGAGCTAACCCGATTTTCTTTGAAAGTGTTTAAAGCTTTGTAATATTGATATCAGTATATGTAAATCTTGTTGTTTCTAGTAGTGTCTATTACATACAGTTCTGTTAAAAATATAGTATACTGTCCCTTTAATGCAAATGTTTATTTTTGTATCATGTATGAGTTCCACATTGGTTAATCTCCAAATATATTATTGTTAGCATATTTTCACCCCCCACTCCTAAAAGGACTTAAACCATATTCATTGTTAAAACAAATGTCTTTCTAAAAATAAATTAACACAATAATGTCTCTTTAAGAAAATAGACTTTATTTAACACGTCAATATAAATCTGTTTTCAATATTTATTGTTTGAACAAGTACATGTAGATATACCAACAATCTGCAAATATATGTTAGCATATGTAATTTTGTTAAAGGGACAGTTTAGAAAACAAATCATGTTTTGCATTATTATAAAAGTCAATTTTGTAATATCAATGATATCAAAGGTTTCTCACCAATTAATCATTTGTCTGTGTTTATTTTAATTTGCTAGCTAAACCTATGAGGTTCGTGGGCTCATTTCTTAGAGCTTGAAGAGTGCATGTAATCATTATGCAATTTGACCACTAGAGGGCATTTGGATAGCATTTGTATATCTAAAACCATGTGCTCATACAGCATATTTACCATGTATTGATCATTGATGTCTAAAATGTTGTTATGTCAGAACAACAAATAAGTGGTCATTTTTCATAGGCATAGATACAAGGGTCAAAACGAAATGGATGGCGCTGGTCTTGATGTATAGTTAATTTCTAATAATAGATAGAAATGGACTTGATGTGCTAGTTAAATCCGACAAAATAATGTGCAATATACTCACTCCTTTAGTAATGTGAGTTTAGCTTCTAAGGTGTGTCTCTCTCCAAAGGAACAACAGATGATTTTCAAGGTATTATCAGCTGGGCTGAAAAAGGATTAAAACCCCATCAGCAGTACGGTAATAACTTTTGTTGTAAATCATGTAGTAACTTACTTATAAAAAGCAGAAAGTCCAGCTTGTCACAGGAAAAAATGATTCCCAATATAAGAGATAAAAAGGTTTATTTTTATCTCTTATATTGGGAATCATTTTTTCCTGTGACAAGCCGGACTTTCTGCTTTTTATAAGTAAGTTACTACATGATTTACAACAAAAGTTATTACCGTACTGCTGATGGGGTTTTAATCCTTTTTCAGCCCAGCTGATAATACCTTGAAAATCATCTGTTGTTCCTTTGGAGAGAGACACACCTTAGAAGCTGAACTCACATTACTAAAGGAGTGAGTATATTGCACATTATTTTGTCGGATTTAACTAGCACATCAAGTCCATTTCTATCTATTATTAGAAATTAACTATACATCAAGACCAGCGCCATCCATTTCGTTTTGTCTATTGTCTGTACAGTCCCTGGGGAGAGACTGAGGAAGGGCAGCGGTCATCTGTATATTCTAACAAGGAGAGTATTGTTTTTTAGCACATTGTGTTGAGCATATTTGTTTTGTTAACATCTGACCTGTTTGCCACACATACTTTTGTACAATAGATACAAGAGTAAGCACATAAGTCACATGTATTTCTCCATGTTTTGTTGTTTCCAACTTGATAATGCGTAATACAGTGTTTTCTTTGTAATCAATAATTTTCTGACTGTCCCTTTAAGCTGTGTTATTGGCATTCAAACAGTAATATGCCATCATGGATAATTGTAATGGTAATTTTGTTTGCGATTCGGGAAACAGTTTGGACATCACATCACAGAAACCAATCAATATCATGAACAAGGATAGGTATGTGATGTGGTTTTCACACACTTATAACCCACACTCTGCAAACAATCTGCCTCCATGGACCCGGTCCCATAGAAGTAGATTATATACAGAGTGTGGTCCACAAGTGTATGAAAACCACATCATTACATACCTATCCATTACACATTAAATAAAAATAACATTAAACATGAAAACAAATACTTACTTCCTCTTCCTTCCCCTCTTCCCACGGGGCTGAGGCTCTGGGAGGGTCAACTGCCGACTCTGACGAGTTCTCATTGGATATGTTGTGGGAAGAGTGGAAGGAAGAGTACTGGGATGACCAAGGTGAGGAGGAGGAGATGGGCCGGCAGGAGGAGATGGCCCGGCAGGAGGAGATGGCCCGGCAGGAGGAGATGGCCGGCAGGAGAAGATGGCCCGGCAGGAGAATATGGCCCGGCAGGAGAAGATGGCCCGGCAGCAGGAGGCCCAGCAGCAGGAGGCCCAGCAGCAGGAGGCGGACCAGGAGGCAGACCAGCAGGAGGCAGACCAGCATGCGCCTCCCGGAAGAAATTAAACATCTCTTGTTGGAGATTAAAGGTTCTGTTTTGGCCTTCTTCTATTCGAGTAAGGATGTTTATTATTTGGTTTTGGCCTTCAATGATTTTGTTTTGTCCTTCAAGAATTCTAGTCCTGCCTTCTATATTTTGTATCCGGGAGTTACGCATCTGGTCAATGTATTCTAGTAGAACCCGCACCTCCGCTATTTCCTCTTGTTGTGCTTGGCGGGGTGCCCGTGCATGGCGGGGTGCCCGTGCACGGCGGGGTGCGGGTCCTTGAGGGGCCTCTGGTTCCACGGCCTCATCCTCTGCTTCCGGGGCCTCTTCCTCTGCTTCCGTGGCCTCTTCGTCACGGGGGGCCTCTTCCCTCCGAGGTGGAGATTCATCCCCACCACTCTCATCTCGGGGAAAAGGAGGAGCCTGTATTTGCTGTGCTGCCTCCTCCCCAGACTCTGTATATTTGAAAAAGAAAGAAATGTATATATTAGCATATTTCCAAATAAAGCTTTAAATGACTTAGCTTACGATACAATTACAAATGCAGCCTCATTAATCCACTTTGAAAACTAACAATAATACGATTTCCGCATTTTCTAAACCGTGTTTGTGATATCTCTGGTCAATCTGAATGTTTTAGCGTTTGTTTTCAGTCTGTTTAAATGCACACCTAACCTATAGCCTAGAAACTGATGTAACCGCAAAGTAATTGTGAATGCGTGTAAACAACGTTATAGCATTAATCTGATCCTTAAAGGGACATGAAACCCAATGTTTTATCTTTCATGATTTAGAAGCATACAATTATAATCAACTTTCTAATGTACTTTTCTTATCTAATTAGCTTCATTCTCTGGATATTCTTTGCTGAAAAGCATATCTAAATATGCTTAGAAGATGCTGATTGGTAGCTGAATATACCTGCCTCCTGTGATTGGTTCACCGTGTGCATGGCTATTTCTTCATTAAAGTATATCTAAAGAATGAATGAAATTAGGCAATATAAGTAAATTTGAATGTTTTGTCAAATTGTATTCTCTACCTCAATCATGAAAGTAAAGGTTTGCGTATAGTGTCCCTTGAAATACATTCGTATGTGAATTTATTCTTCAATGAGCTTACCGTCAGATGATTATGGCAGGTTCCCGGTATCAATTCCTCCGATACCGACTACATCCACCTCGGAGATGCTGGGACGCAACATTTCCTCCCATCGGCAGTAAGCGATTTCCAGTGCAGGGCCGCCACCGGTTCCTGCGGCATGTCGGGCCTCCAGGCTTAACTTTTTCTTAAAATCCATCTTGCAGTCCCGGTATCAATGTTTAATAGAGTCCATATCTCTGTTCCGGCCACCCACTGCATTGACTGCATTCCTTATCTCATGCCAGAGCTTCCTCTTCTCAGTCGGGGTGGTCTTCTGATGCTGCAGCCTCCTATACCTGGCCATATAGGCTTCTACGAGGGCCTCCTTCTCCTCCATCGAAAACCTTGCCTCCCTAGTCGCCTTGGCCTTCCCCTGTGACGATGCCCTCTGTTTCCCGGACTGTGAAGCCCTACTCTGTCCGCCACTGGGCCCAGCCACTTGTTCATCTTGAACCAAGTGGCTGGGTCCACCCACCGCTTCCACCCCCGCTTCCTGCCCCCCTTCCTGCCCTGTTCCTCTCCCCCTCCCTCTCCTCCCCCCTCTACCTCTCCCCTGCCTGCCCTCCATCTCTTCCCTAAACTAAACCCCAACTAAGCAAACAAAAAGTGAGTGTGATCAAATGAAAGGGGGTCAAAATAAAGAACTAAAAAGACCAAAATAAGTGCTGAAAGTGTGAAAGGGATATAAATAAAAGAGGGTAAGGAGTATTTAAATGAACAAAATGAAGAAGAAGACTAAAAGGAGGATATGTAAACTAAATGTAACTAGGGGATGGGTATGGGATGGGGTATGGGATAAGAGTAAATGGGATGAAAGGGAATGGGACTACAGGGAATGGGGTATGGAGTGTAGTATGAAAGGGTATGGGGTATGGAGTGTATGTAGTGTTATTGATAAGTGTATGTATGTATTGAATGTGTTTGCGTGTAAATGTGTTAAGTGTACAGAAAAAGCACTCGCACACTCACCCAAACCAACTGTCGTTCACTAACTCACACTAGCACTAACTCTCTAACTCACACTAGCACTAACTCTCTAACTCACACTAGCACTAACTCTCTAACTCACACTAGCACTAACTCTCTAACTCACACTAGCACTAACTCTCTAACTCACACTACCACTAACTCTCTAACTCACACTAGCACTACCTCTCTAACTCACACTAGCACTACCTCTCTAACTCACACTACCACTAACTCTCTAACTCACACTACCACTAACTCTCAATAACTCCCACTACCAATAACTCACTCACGATAACACTAACTGACTCACAATAATGCACAAAATTTCTAAGCTCCAATCTCCAAAAACCCACCAGCAACACAGTGAAAGAAGCCATGCTTGTGTGGTGCTTATATACCCTGTGTAAATGTTTAATGATGTACTGGTTTGCTTTGTAAATTGTGTTCAGGTGTGCTTTATTCTTACTGATTATTTGTGCAATGTGTATTAGGTGTGTGAATTTGCGCATGCTCATTTTGAGTTAGTATTTGTGGAATGTGTAGAATGCGATGATGTCATAGTGCTCGTTTTCTATAACATTGACCAATAGTATTATGTTTAAATGTTAATTTGTTATGCTGTGGTATTAGTGAAGTGTTGTATATGCATGTTTGTCCTAATATATAGTGATATTGAATGCGATTATTTTGCTAGTGTATGTATTTTTTTTATTTTCCTTGTTGTTATTTTGCGTATTTCCGCATCTTAAAGTATATGCGTATTCCCTGTATTTTATTTTATTAAAATTCCCCCCGCTTGTGAATGTGTAATGCTTATGTGCTTTGTTTAGTGATTGTTGTTGTGACATTTGCGGCGTGTTATTGTTGTGCATGATGTGGTATGCGTCATATGACCGAGCTGTGCGTATTTCTCGCAAGATCGAGTGTTAGGTGAAAAAAGCGTGTTTGTTTGCTTTTCAATTGATCTCTATGGGAGACTGTCTAACGCGGGCATGATTCCGCGTGTGAAATACACACGTTAGGAGTATCGTTAGAAGGTTTTGTTTGAACTCTAAATACCGGAGTCAAACAATTCCGTGCGTTAGACATAAACCACGCGTAGCGTTAGCACCCCATCTACCGCCAAACTCCAAATCTAGCCGTAAGGGTTTATATTTATTTTACAGGCAACTTTATATTTATTTTAACTAGGTAGAATAGTTATTAAATAGTTATTAAATAGTTATTAACTATTTAATAACTACCTAGCTAAAATAAATACAAATATGCCTGTAAAATAAAACCTAACCTAAGTTACAATTACACCTAACACTACACTATAATTAAATAAATTCCCTAAACTAAATACAATTAAATACAATTAAAAAATTATCTAAAGTACAAACCCCCCCACTAAATTACAGAAAATAATAAAATAATTACAAGATTTTTAAACTAATTACACCTAATCTAATCCCCCTAACAAAATAAAAAAGCCCCCCAAAATAAAAAAGCCTTACCCTACACTAAATTTCAAATAGCCCTTAAAAGGGCCTTTTGCGGGGCATTGCCCCAAAGTAATTAGCTCTTTTACCTGTAAAAAAATTACAACCCACCCAACATTAAACCCCACCACCCACACAACCAACCCTACTCTAAAACCCACCCAATCCCCCTTAAAAAAACCTAACACTAACCCCTTGAAGATCACCCTACCTTGAGAAGCCTTCACCCAACCGGGCCGAAGTCCTCAACGAAGCCGGCAGAAGTGGTCCTCCAGATGGGCAGAAGTGGTCCTCCAGACAGGCAGAAGTCTTCATCCAGATGGCATCTTCTATCTTCATCCATCCGGCGAGGAGCGGGTCCATCTTCAAGACATCCGACGCAGAGCATCCTCTTCTTTCGATGGTGACTGAAGAATGAAGGTTCCTTTAAGTGATGTCATCCAAGATGGCATCCCTTCAATTCCGATTGACTGATAAAATTCTATCATCCAATCGGAATTAAGGTAGGAAAAATCCTATTGGCTGATCCAATCAGTCAATAGGATTGAGCTCGCATTCTATTGGCTGTTCCAATCAGCCAATAAAATATGAGCTCAATCTCCCTCGATCTGGGGCTCTTTCCACCATTATGGGTATCCAATTTCAGGGAATCGGACTAAGTGGAGGAAAGGGTTTCAAGTTGAGGTGGGGGAGAGAGGGAGACAGGAGGGGTACAGTGTGTTCCCCATTGTGTCTCCTCTTTTTTTTTTTTTTTTTTTTTTATTACATATTCCTTGTCTGGTAAGAATAAACCACGTTAAAGCTTAGAAGTACGATTATGATTTGGTTCAGTTGATTATGCCAGTTATTGTCTTACAATTAAAACACAGTGTAAAGTGCTTTTCGCAGTTATATTTATGTTAGAATTATTGCTGGTAAGACTTTGTAATATGAGGTAATTCTTTGTTAGTATATTGCCCCTTGTTTAGATGTTCATATTAAGCATGTGAAATTTAAGGGAAAGGGGGAAAAAGGAACAAAAGGAGAAAAATGATTTTGTACAGGATATCAAGTGTACTCGAGATGGCACATGTCGATAAATTTTGTCTTAGGCACTATGTTAATGGTAATAACCAAGGTATTTGTTTTATTTTTATTTCTTTTTTTTTTTTTTTTCCTTTTCTGACATTGTCCAATATATCTTATTTTTTTCGTGTTATAAAAATCAATAAAAAGATATTTAAAAGAAAAGGAAATAATATAATTTTAATCAAATTTATTTTTGCAGAAAGAGACAGAAGGAGTCTCGCCCAATCCCGAAGTAGGCAAACATTTTAGCCCATAGCTGGGGATAGTTTAGTTCATACCAATGATCTCGGTTTTTACAGAGCACTATTCCCATATATTTTTTTTTCTCTTTTACCAAATAGAAAATGGTTGTCTATCAGCCTATCTTTATGCTTGATGATCCATAAGGGCCAATTTAACATGCCCCGAATGGTGCCTAATTATTTTTTTTTTGCGCAAGCCTTCAGGCTCACTGGAAACAGGAGTTAAGAAGCAGCATCTTAAGACTGCTGCCCCTTAACTTGTCCACTGCTGTCAAGACTGCGGACTTGAATCCACCCAATGGAATACGATTGGGTTGATTGACACCCCCTGCTAGCGAATCTGCAGGGGGCGGCATTGCACAAGTAGTTCACTGGCTTCCTCTTGCCTCCAGGATTAAACACAAAATGCTGACTCTGACATACAAAGGCCTTAACTGCACTGCTCACCTCTATATCTCAGAACTTGTCTCACGATACTCTCCAGATACTCTCCCTCCCGCCCCCTTCTCCAGACTGGCTTCCATCTTGTGGAACTCTCTGCCTCACTCCATAAGATTCTCCCCTAGTTTTGAAAGCTTCAAGCACTCCCTAAAGACTCTTCTGTTCAGTGATGCATACAATCTACACTAACCTTTCCTAATACCAGTTCCTCTCTTCCATTGTTATCCGCCATGAACCCTCTTAGAATGTAAGTCTAAGAGCCCAACTGTTTGCAGATCACCTTCACAAGAGCTGACTACAACAGTGTGACTGTAGGCAGGGCCCTCTACCCATTTGATGCCTATAATTGCTACCTTGTATACCGCCTATGTTTATAGTGCTGGGGAATCTGTTGTCACTCTACAAATAACCAATAATAATAATAATAATACCTATGTTATTGGATCACCAATGTGCATTGCTGTTTATTCAGCAAACAATACCAAGAGAATGAAGCAAATTAGATCATAGAAGTAAATTGGAAAGTAGTTTAAAATTATATACTCTATCTAAACCATAAAATAAAAATTGTGGGTTTCAGGTCCCTTTAATAAGTACTATAACAGAATGGAACTTGTTAGGAAATGTTAAAGGTACAGTCTACAATGTTTTATTGTTTAAAAAGATAGATCATCCCTTTATTATCCATTCCCCAGTTTTGCATAACCAACACAATTAATACACATTTTACCTCTGTTATTACCTTGTATTTGAGCATCTGCAGACTGCCCCCTTATCTTAGTTCTTTTTACAAATTTGTATTTCAGCTAGTTAGTGCTGACTCATAAATAATGCCACAGGAGTTAGCACAATGTTATTTACATTGCACACATTAACTAGCACAGTATAGCTGCCAAAAGCTAATAAAATGCACTGAAATAAGAGGTGGCATTCAATGGCTTAGAAATCAGCATATGAGGCTACCTAGGTTTAGCCTTCAACAAAGAATTCCAAGAAAACAAAGCAAACTTGATGATAAAATTAAATTGGAAAGTTATTTAAAATTGCATGCCCTATCTGAATCATGATAATTTATTTTGACTTTACTGTTGCTTTAAGCACAAACAAAATAATGCAAAACCAAATGTTCACTACCTTTAAACAAGCACTTCAAGGGTTAAACAATCTTATTTCAAACTAAAAAAAAATTACACATACAGAGTCATATGAATTAGAAAAAAAAAACTATTTAAAATCCTACAAGTTTCTATAATAAAGAGTTAGACATTTACAGGTTACCCAAAATAACCCTCCCAGGGCTGGATGATTTAAAGCTCTCTTCTAAGAGGTCTCGTTAGTACAGTGAGGTCCCTCAAAGAATTTTAGAAAAATGAATTTTACTTGAGCGATATTTATATCACTATTTATGGTTCTGTATGTGAAGGAGAGTCTCCTATATATTGAAATAAAGGGTCTAAAGAAATCTCAAAGACTGTGTGATTTCTATACAAGTCTAAAAGTTTTTGATCATGAGGCCCCCAGAGTCCCCTTACTTTCCTGCCTTACATCCAAAGAATTTAACCCTGCGCAGAAGAGCTGCCCTGAATAGTCTCTAACTGTTCTCAGCTGCTTCTAATGAGCTGTCTACTGACTGCCTGATTTCTAGTAGGGATGTGTTCAGCACTGACCTGACAAGCCTTATAGCATTTTGCTTTTTTCAGGTTGGTATATTTGCCTATATAGAAATTAACCCTTTCTACAGGAATGAGTTTATACACTCCATAGCAGGGACATATGTTTAATCATTTGAATGTCATCTGGCAGATTTATCAGCCATTACAACATTTTAGTTGAAGAAAATAAACACAGTTTATCCATACAATGAGAAAGAATGCAGATATTGACAGGAGGATGATCCAGGGATCAATAATAACAGCAGAAAAGACAGAGTAGGCTAGAGATACACAGAAGAAAATCAACATGAGATATAAATAGCAACAAATGAAATGGGAAAACAAAAAACACAGATAAGCAGAACTTAATGAAATACCAGGAGAGAAAAAAAAGAGTCTGCTGAGGGAGAAGGGGACAGATTGACATTAGAAACTGAGGGAAATAGAAAAGAGAAAACTGCTAGAATGAAGAAGACAAGAGAAACAGACTGGAGAGTCAGGGAAACAGATTACTAAAACAACTGGAGACAATGGAGAGAAAAAAGGAACAGAGAGTAAAATATCAGAACAGAAGGTCCAATAAGATACAACGCACTAGCCCTATCACTAGCCCTATCACTAGCCCTATCACTAGCCCTATCACTATCAAGAAAGGCAGTGATACAATAATATCACACAAAGTAAATTTACATAACTATCACCTAGATTATGAGTTTTGCGCTAAACAGGGTACGAAAACTAACGCTAAAAAAATTGCGCTATTGCACTCTCCATAGCGCTGCCATTACGAGTTACTAAAAAGCCTCCTTGTGCTGTGTGTTATGGGGCGTTAAGCTTCATACCGCACAAAAGCCAAGAACTGAGTTTAGGTGCTTGTGCATGCTTTCCCCCATAGACATCAATGGGGAGAGAGTGCTAGAAAAAAACTAACACCTGCGATCACGGAATGGAGATCGCTGTAACACAACCCCATTGATGTCTATGGGGAAATGAAAATTATGTTTAAACCTAACACCTTAACATAAACCCCTAGTCTAAATATCCACCGCTCCCCAACATCGCCAACACTAATAAAAATTATTAAGCCCTATTTCGCCGCTCCCCGACATTGCCGACACAAATAAAAATGATTAACCCCTATTCCGCCGCTCCCCGACATCGGCAACACTAATAAAAATTATTTACCCCTATTCCGACTCTCCCCAACATTGCTGACACTAATAAAAATTATTAACCCCTATTCCGCTGCTCCCCCGACATCGCTGACACTAATAAAAGTTATTAACCCCTAATTCACATCGTCAACACCTAAATAAACCTATTAACCCTTAAACCACCAGTCCCCCACATTGCCAACAATATAATAAAGTATTAACCCCTAAACCTTCAGCCCCCACATCGTAACTACTAAACTAAACCTATTAACCCCTAAACCGCTGCGCCCCACATCACAAAACACTAAATTAAACTATTAACCCCTAAACCTAACACCCCCTAACTTTAAATCAAAATTACAATATAACTAAAAAAAAAATTAAAACTTACCTGTGAAATAAAAAAAACTAAGTTTAAATTATAAATTAACCTAACATAACTATTCTAATAAAATTAAAAATACTACCAATTAAAAACCAAAATTAAAAATTTTAAAAAACCTAACTACGAAAAAAAACTAAGATTACAAAAATAATAAACAATGTTTTTCACAAATAAAAACAATTATACCTAATCTAATAGTCCTATAAAAATAAAAAGACCCCCCCCCCCCAAATGAAAGAACCTAACCTACAATAAACTACCAATAGCCCTTAAAAGGGCCTTTTGTAGGGCAATGCCCTAAGTTAAACAGCTCTTTTACCTTAAAAAATTACTAAGTACCCCCTTAAAGTAAACCCCCACATCCAACTAACCCCCCCCAAAAAAAATCTAACTCTAAAAAATCCTAAACTACCCATTGCCCCTAAAGGGGCATTTGTATGGGCATTGCCCTTATAGGGGCATTCAGCTCTTTTACTGGCCTTAAGTTTTTAATATTTAATGTAGGTTTTTATTTGATAGTTTTTTATTTTTATTAGAATAGTTATGTTAGATTAATTTATAGTTTAAACTTAGTTATTTTTTTATTTGACAGGTAAGGTATTTTTTTTAAAATTAGTTATATTGTAATTTTAATTTAAAGTTAGGGGGGTGTTAGGTTTAGGGGTTAATAGTTTAATTTAGTGTTTTGCAATGTGAGGGCAGCAGTTTAGGGGTTAATAGGTTTAGTTTAGTAGTTACGATATGGGTGGAGGATTAGGGGTTAATAGGTTTAATAGTCGCGATGTTGGTGGGCAGCATATTAGAGGTTAATAAGTTTAATATAGTGTTTGCGATGCGGGAGGACATGGTTTAGGGGTTAATAGGTAGTTTATGGGTGTTAGTGTACTTTGTAACAGTTAAGTTATGAGTTTTGTGAGACATTTTGGTTTTGCAAAATCCATAACTACTGCTCTCAGGTGGCGTTATGGATTGTGTCGGTATAGGCTGTAACGCAAGCATTTTAGACGGACCTCACAACCTGTAATACGGCACTATGGAAAATCCCGCACTCAAACGTCATTTTTTTGAGTGTGGAATGGTCATTTCATTACAGGCTAAAATGCTTGCGGTATAGCTGTACCGCCGCGACTCGTAATATGTGTTCCTGTCCATTCCAGCGCAATGGCCAATTTTTCAGCGTAAATAGCCATACCCGCAAAACTCGGAATCTAGCTGTCTGTTTTTAATGGAAATAGCAGAGGTTTTATTAATTACACTTGGAATAGATATATTGAATTGTATACTGTTTGTTTATTATATTGTATTCTTTCCAGCTCTTTCTCCATCTCACAGCATCAAAATTTAAAATACAAAAATATTTTCTGACACAATTTTTATGAATTGTTCATTGTTTTCACCCCTGATGATGATATATTACACAACAGTAAACATCTCTTGTGTCACCATTGTGATGACTCAAACCAAAAATATTATGGGTTATATCCTATGTGACCTGTTATTAAGATCGATGATTTGCAAAACTATTGCAGATATGTTTGTATCATAAGCCAGCACACTGAGCCAGTGTCTCACTGCAAAATATCCTAATATTACAGACCCCATTCCACCATCAAACCTTAACCCTAACCATGCTTAACTGGTGCCCTAACCCAATTAACCCGAACTACAATCTCCCCTACCTATAATTGATACTCTTATGCCTCAGTGCAATTAACCCTAACCAAAATATCACTCCGCTATATAACTATTAAAGCAATTAACCCTAACCAAAATATCACTCCGCTATATAACTATTAAAGCAATTTACCCTAACCAAAATATCACTCTGCTATAATACTATTAAAGCAATTAACCCTAACCACAATCTCACTCCACTATATTACTATTAATGCAATTAACCCTAACCAAAATATCACTCCACTATACTGCTATTAAAGCAATAAACCCTAACCACAATTTAACTCTGCTGCAATACTATTAAAGCAATTAACTTTAAGCAGAATCTCACACCACTATAATACTATTAAAGCAATTAACCCTAACAACAATCTCACTCCGCTATAATACTTTTAAAGGCTGACTCTGATCCTTGACACCACATTTAAAGGAAACCTATCATATTTCTTCCGTGATTCAGATAAAGCATACAATTTTAAACAACTTCCAACATACTTCTATAATCAATTTGCCTCATTCTCTTTGTATCCTTTAATGAAGGTGCAGCAATGCACTACTGGCAGCTTGCTGAAAACATCAGTAAACCAATGACAAGAGGCATATATGTGCAGCCACCAATCAGCAGCTAGCCCGCAGCTCCTGAGCTTACCTAGGTATCCTTTTCCACAAACCACATGATATAAAAGAAGTAAATTGGAAAGTTGGTTAAAATTGTATGCTCTATCTGCATTATAAGCGAAAAGTATGGGGTTTTATCTACTTTTAATAATTGAAACATCCCCTGTCACATACCCATCCATATAACACCATTGTAAATATGCCAATAACCCTCTCTACACAATTATTATAATGTATAATTGCCCTCCTACATTACCCCTTCCCTATCACAAACACCTATCCCCTAAGTTAAAATAAAATAAAAATACCTATCTCTATAATAAATATATTTACCATTTCTGAGGACCTTGGGGCTTTTAGCCTTTTACTACAATAACCATCTCCTGGTGTTTCTTTTCATGTTTTGAATTGGCACATACATTTTAAACAACCATATTGGGTAACCTAACCATGCTACTCACTCTTCTTATTGGTTAACAACATACAATAAAGGTTACTATACTGGACAAAAACATTACTTTAAAAAAAAAAAAAAATCCTGAAAAAAAATATTGCATTATTTTGAAAATTGTTTTCATTAAAATGTTAACTAACATTCAAACACTTAATTTTAATAATCAATGAAAAAATAATTTTATATAAATATATATTGCATTGTAGTGAGTATATCCAGTGTTTTAAAAGTGTGAATTGAGTAATGTTTTTTTTTTAGTTTTTATAAAGTCAAGAATCAAGGGTGTTCATTACACATGCAGTGTGCACAACATATTTGAAAAGCTTTTGAAAATGGAATTACCATTTGGTTTTCTAACAGGCTGGAATAGCTTTGAATTTGGAAACTCTGTGGAAAGTTGTGAAAGGTACTCCATATGGGAATTCTGGCAGATTGGAATGGTGGCTAATATGACAATGCTTAAGTAAATAAAGACAATAAGGGTAAATATACATTTATTACCTTAGGCATAGCATAACATTGATTAACACCAATCTTGCCAAAATCATACATTTAGCATTTTGCAACATTGCTTTTAATTATATTTGAATTAAAAACTAATGTGGATTACAGAAAGAAGTTTTCATACCCTTTGCATTTTTTTTATTTTTTTTTTTACAACATTGAGGGACAAATTATGAGTGGAGTGGTTTATGCACTTCCGTTTGAGTGTAAAAGCCGCTAGACGTACGTTTTTTGCTATCTGAGATTCATGCTTGTATTACAAGTTGAAAGTAAAAAGTTTGCGCTATAGACTTCCCCCATAGACTTCAATGGAGTTGAAAAAAAACTAGCAATCACAAGTCACGCAAACACAACCACAGTTATTTAACTGCACAACATAAGAAGAAAATATTGCATATTTCGTTATCCAACATTCTGAATATAGTAAATATGTTCTATTTATTCTTAAAGAGATATTTAAATACATTTTCAATGTTCAACAAATACATATTTATACATCTATCTATCTATCAATCTATCTATCTATCTATCTATCTATCTATCTATCTATCTATCATGTACATATTATTCTTTACTTGACTGTAAAGGGCTCCAATGCACTTATATATGTGTCTATATAAGTATACATATGTATTGTATGTGTATATATGTGTGTACATACATATATACACATATTTAGACATAAATACAAATGTACACACATATAGACATATACAGTATATCCATATATACACATATTTAGACATAAATACAAATGTACACACTTATAGACATGTACAGTATATCCATATATACACATATTTAGACATAAATACAAATGTACACACATATAGACGTATACAGTATATCCATATATACACATATTTAAACATAAATACAAATGTACACACATATAGACATATACAGTATAGCCATATATACACATATTTAGACATAAATACACATATAGACATATACAGTATATCCATATATACACATATTTAGACCTAAATACAAATATACTCACTTATAGACATATACAGTATATCCATATATACACATATTTAGACATAAATACAAATATACACACTTATAGACATATACAGTATATCCATATATACACATATTTAGACCTAAATACAAATATACTCACTTATAGACATATACAGTATATCCATATATACACATATTTAGACATAAATACAAATATACTCACTTATAGACATATACAGTATATCCATATATGTATAAATACAAATGTACACACATATAGACAAATACAGTATATCCATATATACACATATTTAGACATAAATACACATATACACACTTATAGACATATACAGTATATCCATATATACACATATTTAGACATAAATACACATATAGACATATACAGTATATCCATATATACACATATTTAGACATAAATACACATATAGACATATACAGTATATCCATATATACACATATTTAGACATAAATACAAATATACACACTTATAGACATATACAGTATATCCATATATACACATATTTAGACATAAATACAAATATACACAGTTATAGACATATACAGTATATCCATATATACACATATTTAGACATAAATACAAATGTTCACACATATAGACATATACAGTATATCCATATATACACATATTTAGACATAAATACAAATGTACACACATATAGACATATACAGTATATCCATATATACACATATTTAGACATAAATACAAATGTACACACATATAGACATATACAGTATATCCATATATACACATATTTAGACATAAATACAAATGTACACACATATAGACAAATACAGTATATCCATATATACACATATTTAGACATAAATATAAATGTACACACATATAGACATATACAGTATATCCATATATACACATATTTAGACATAAATACAAATGTACACACATATAGACATATACAGTATATCCATATATACACATATTTAGACATAAATACAAATGTACACACATATAGACATATACAGCATATCCATATATACACATATTTAGACATAAATACAAATGTACACACATATAGACAAATACAGTATATCCATATATACACATATTTAGACATAAATACAAATATACACACATATAGACATATACAGTATATCCATATATACACATATTTAGACATAAATACAAATATACACACATATAGACATATACAGTATATCCATATATACACATATTTAGACATAAATACAAATGTACACACATATAGACATATACAGTATATCCATATATATATACATATTTAGACATAAATACAAATGTACACACTTATAGGCATATACAGTATATCCATATATACACATATTTAGACATAAATACAAATGTACACACATATAGACATATACAGTATATCCATATATACACATATTTAGACATAAATACAAATGTACACACTTATAGACATATACAGTATATCCATATATACACATATTTAGACATAAATACAAATATACTCACTTATAGACATATACAGTATATCCATATATACACATACTTAGACATAAATACAAATGTACACACTTATAGACCTATACAGTATATCCATATATACACATATTTAGACATAAATACACATATAGACATATACAGTATATCCATATATACACATATTTAGACATAAATACAAATGTACTCACTTATAGACATATACAGTATATCCATATATACACATATTTAGACATAAATACAAATTTACACACTTATAGACATATACAGTATATCCATACATATACATATTTAGACATAAATACAAATATACACACATATAGACATATACAGTATATCCATATATACACATATTTAGACATAAATACAAATGTACACACTTATAGACATATACAGTATATCCATATATACACATATTTAGACATAAATACAAATGTACTCACTTATAGACATATACAGTATATCCATATATACACATATTTAGACATAAATACAAATGTACACTCTTATAGACATATACAGTATATCCATATATACACATATTTAGAAATAAATACAAATGTACACACTTATAGACATATACAGTATATCCATATATACACATATTTAGACATAAATACAAATGTACTCACTTATAGACATATACAGTATATCCATATATACACATATTTAGACATAAATACAAATGTACACACTTATAGACATATACAGTATATCCATATATACACATATTTAGACATAAATACAAATGTACTCACTTATAGACATATACAGTATATCCATATATACACATATTTAGACATAAATACAAATGTACTCACTTGTAGACATATACAGTATATCCATATATACACATATTTAGACATAAATACAAATGTACACACTTATAGACATATACAGTATATCCATATATACACATATTTAGACATAAATACAAATGTACACACTTATAGACATATACAGTATATCCATATATACACATATTTAGACATAAATACAAATGTACTCACTTATAGACATATACAGTATATCCATATATACACATATTTAGACATAAATACAAATGTACTCACTTATAGACATATACAGTATATCCATATATACACATATTTAGACATAAATACAAATGTACACACTTATAGACATATACAGTATATCCATATATACACATATTTAGACATAAATACAAATGTACACACTTATAGACATATACAGTATATCCATATATACACATATTTAGACATAAATACAAATGTACTCACTTATAGACATATACAGTATATCCATATATACAAATATTTACACATAAATACAAATGTACTCACTTATAGACATATACAGTATATCCATATATACACATATTTAGACATAAATACAAAAGTACTCACTTATAGACATATACAGTATATCCATATATACACATATTTAGACATAAATACAAATGTACTCACTTATAGACATATACAGTATATCCATATATAGACATATTTAGACATAAATACAAATGTACTCACTTATAGACATATACAGTATATCCATATATACACATATTTAGACATAAATACAAATGTACACACATATAGACATATACAGTATATCCATATATACACATATTTAGACATACATACAAATGTACACACATATAGACATATACAGTATATCCATATATACACATATTTAGACATAAATACAAATGTACACACATATAGACATATACAGTATATCCATATATACACATATTTAGACATAAATACAAATGTACACACATATAGACAAATACAGTATATCCATATATACACATATTTAGACATTAATACAAATATACACACATATAGACATATACAGTTTATCTATATATACACATATTTAGACATAAATACAAATGTACACACTTATAGATATATACAGTATATCCATATATACACATATTTAGACATAAATACAAATGTACACACTTATAGACATATACAGTATATCCATATATACACATATTTAGACATAAATACACATATAGACATATACAGTATATCCATATATACACATATTTAGACATAAATACAAATGTACTCACTTATAGACATATACAGTATATCCATATATACACATATTTAGACATAAATACAAATGTACACACATATAGACATATACAGTATATCCATATATACACATATTTAGACATAAATACAAATGTACACACATATAGACAAATACAGTATATCCATATATACACATATTTAGACATAAATACAAATGTACACACTTATAGACATATACAGTATATCCATACATATACATATTTAGACATAAATACAAATATACACACATATAGACATATACAGTATATCCATATATACACATATTTAGACATAAATACAAATATACACACATATAGACATATACAGTATATCCATATATACACATATTTAGACATAAATACAAATGTACTCACTTATAGACATATACAGTATGTACATATATACGCATATTTAGACATAAATACAAATGTACTCACTTATAGACATATACAGTATATCCATATATACACATATTTAGACATAAATACAAATGTACACACATATAGACATATACAGTATATCCATATATACACATATTTAGACATAAATACAAATATACACACATATAGACATATACAGTATATCCATATATACACATATTTAGACATAAATACAAATGTACACACATATAGACATATACAGTATATCCATATATACACATATTTAGACATAAATACAAATGTACACACATATAGACATATACAGTATATCCATATATACACATATTTAGACATAAATACAAATGTACACACATATAGACATATACAGTATTTCCATATATACACATATTTAGACATAAATACAAATGTACACACATATAGACAAATACAGTATATCCATATATACAAATATTTAGACGTAAATACGTATGTCTTTCTATGTTAAAGCCCTTTGCTTACCTTTTTTGTTTCTAACATGAGACCTCATATCTTTGAGCCCTTATACCTTTTTTCTGCAATGTTTATAAAAAAAAAATATAGTGTTATTATAAGGGTAACTGTACTTTTAAACATATTTGTGATGTGTTTTGTGACACTTTTTTGACTCGTGTAACAGACCTCTGAGGTTGTGGTAATAATTCTAGCATAAATTGCAATTGTGCTCGCGCATTCGCATTTACTTTCAATTTGTAATACGAGCAGAATTTAACTTGTGTGCTGGTTAGACTTAGTTTTACAGAAAATTATTCTAACAGCTTTACTGCAGCCATGAGTGTAGTGACAGGGTTTTAATACATTGTTTAATTACTGTAGAGATTCTCAAAGATATTAATAGACTTTACTACAGAAAAAAGGGTACAGATACCTTCCAGTTATTTAACCTTTTCAGCAGCTTAGAAGTTACACATTCTAGCATTACTGTTTCGTAGTGTAGCTGGATTGAAATCATATCCGTTTTTCTAATGCCAATACCCTGTATATTAAATTGTATGTTATTGATTTTTTCTTTTGTTAAACAATGACATTCCTGGTACATTATTAATATTTGTACAGTAATACATAGTAAGGTAATGTATAGTTATTTCTGTAATATGTACAAATCATATTAGTCTAATCTAAATAACATTTCTGTGCATGAAGTTTTTAAGTCCACAATACATGTTGATTAAACATTAAAATTTACAGTTAGGGACTAACCATTTAACTTTTAAATATTCTCACACACAACAGACCAGTAATACTATTTTTGTTTAACAAAGTTTAAGCTATCAAGCAATCTATTTTGTTTATTATAACAGGATCAACCACAGCATTAAAATTGTGTTAAATTACAAGCCATAAAGAATTTCAGGTAAGCAGATTAAACACAAAATTGATTTCAGTATGATAAATGATTATGTGTTATATTTATTTTGCTGTAGTTTAATCGTTAATGTTGTATATGCTTTAAGACAAACACTAAATAATGGAATTATTAAATTAAAGAATCTGGTTTATAATATCCAAAAGCCAAATAGACACAATTAAGATTTTGTAACAATAAAAAAATATTTTCGAATCAGGAAATATTTGACAGGGGACTATAATAATCTGTACTCCCTGATATTTATCCAACTGAGCTATTTCCTTCTTCTTAATTATTAATACAGTCTCATGGCCACACTGTCTTGCAACACAATTTGTTTTTAGTTATGAGCTTTTACTCGCATAATTTCAACTATTAAAAGCCATATAGGGGAATGCTTTTAAAGAAGTGGCTTCTGAGCATTGCAATCTAGGGGACTTTGGGGACTATTACAGGATCAAAGAGAATCCTTTCCTACAAAATGGGTGTGTTTTTTATTTACATTTCTTTTTTTAAATGTGTTTTAAGAGCAGATAATTGTCTTCAAAACAATGGGTCTTGGGCAGTGGCATATTTTGGCCTAGACCAACAAGGCACTTGCCTAGGGCGGCAGATTTTGGGGGAGGGGCAGAACTTTATGAGTCTCACTACATACACATATACACACACTGCTCTACACACACTGAGTACACACACACACATACACACACTGCACTACACACTCACACTGCGCTACACACACTCACCGCACACACAAAGAAACACTGCACTACACACACTCACTACACACACAACATAAACACACAGACAATCACCATATACACACTGGAAGCGTGGGGGAGGGGCAGCAGAATATTGAGTGCCTAGGACAGCTAAAACCTAAATACACCACTGGTAATGGTTTAGGCTGAGCTTGAAGGGTTTTTAATAGAGTACTTGACATTACATCCAGCTCCCTTAGGCCATGTACAGCATCCTAGAACTTCCATTGGCATTGTGACAGCACCAGCATCCCCGGATTCTCCCAGTGATGACGGTTTGTACTCACTATACTATTGTTTTTCCTGCTGTGCCTGCAGCTTTCTTTAAAGCCGTTCTCTTACAGGTGCAGGTAAGCAATGCTACACATCTTTATACTAGGCACAGAGATCTTTAAACATAAGTATTCTGGCACCCTTCAACAGAAGCTACACCAATTTCCACCTTCAAGGGGCTAAAATAAGTAATAACTGCACTGAAGAGCACGTCAGAAAAAGATTGAAAAACAATAAGCATTGTGAGAAGTAATAATGCTACTGTAGTTGCACCCAGCAGTTTAATGCCTTTCTAACTTGACATTTCATCCACTTTCTCTTTCATATTCTAAAGTAACATAAAAAAATAATAATATTAAAAAAATGCAAAAAAAAAAAATTACGAAAATAGATATGTCCAATGTATACAATGTGTATCATGCATGGTCACCCATCTGTCTGTGATAGAATTAACTGAGCTTGAATTAATATGCTCATTACTGTATTGTGCTTTTGTCTGACCTGTTATAAAACCAGAATATAAGATGCAGAAAATGTGGCAGCTCCACAATATAATATAACTGTAACAAAAATTATTTATAAAAGACATGGCACCTGCAGATAAATTGCTTTCAAGAACAGTTTATCTATCATTTCTTTAAATCAAAGCACTGACTTTACCCAGGACCTTATATAGTTCCAATATAATGGTAGAGATTATATAAAATGATATTGTGTAATTGTATTTGTCATTTTCTCGAAGGTTAAAAGTATTTTTAATAAACATTGAAGCACATATAAAGTTTTTTTTATATACTTTCAATATGTAATGAGTTGATGTTGTCACTATGAGGGTAGGTGATATCTGAAAAGGTTATCTCATAATTTTCCCTACTCTACTCCCAGCTAGTATTTTGAACCAGGCGTCTGGGTCATGCAGTCGGTGTGGCGTATTGTGGAGATTCAGGGGTACATGAACAGAGTAAGGGCAGGATGAGTTTGTCATGGGAGGGAGAAGATGAATTGTATATTTATAGAGTAACTTCAGCTCAGGATAATAGGTAGGTTAGGACAAAATGTAAAAATCTTTACCGGTGCTGAGATCTGGAGGCCAATTTATTAAGCAGTCAACAGCAAATACGCTGGAATTCTGCAGCGTAATTGTGGCAAGCCTGATTCACCCTATTTATCAAAGCCTATAGACCGGCAAAAGTTGAAATTTGTGACGTAACATACGATCCACCGGTCTCAATCCAACACAGATTGATGCTTATGTCATTACAGATGTTCCGAATATAAATTCGGCACTATCTGACAACTTTTGTTATTTATCAAACTTCTAACAGGTACGCTCACCACTATTCCGGCCCAGCGTACCTGCTTTTCAATCCGCCACCCTGGAGGCCGCGGATGCCATAGGAATCAATGGGAGTCTGAAAGCAGCGAAAGCTTATGTTCGATGATTCCAGATATCCCATTTATTCCTATGGTAGAAAACAAGTAACGTTTACACCTAACACCCTAACATATACCCCGAGTCTAAACACCCCTAATCTGCCGCCCTGACGTTGCCGCAACTAAATAAAGTTATTAACCCCTATCCCGCCACTCCCGGAGCCCACCGCAACTAAATAAATGTATTAACCCCTAAACTCTGGCCTCCCACATCACTACCACTTACTAAACCTATTAACCCCTAAACCGCCAGCCCCCCACATCACCATAAACTAAATTAAGCTATTAACCATTAAACCTAACAATCCGCTAACTTTACATTAAATATTAACTCATCCCTATCTTAAAATAAATTTAAACTTACCTTTAGAATTAAAATAAACTATATTAAAGTATTAATTAACCTACTCTAACTATTATTCTACAATTACATTAAACTATATTAAACTACTAATTAACCTACCCTAACTACTATACTAAAATGACATTAAACTATATTAAACTACTAATTAACCTACCCTAACTATTATACTAAAATGACATTAAACTATATTAAACTATTAATTAATCTACCCTAATATATTAAAATTACATTAAACTAACAATTAAATTAACTATATTACATATTTAAACATCTAACCCTACTCAAGTTATTTAAAGCTACTATTAAAAATTACTGTTACAAAAAATAACAACTAAGTTACGCAAAATAAAAAACACTAAGTTACACAAAATAAAAAATAAATTATCAAATATTTAAACTTAAAATTACACCTAATCTAATAGCCCTATAAAAAAAAAAAAAATTAGCCTACAATAAACTACCAATGGCCCTTAAAAGGGCCTTTTGTGGGGCATTGCCCCAAAGAAAGCAGCTCTTTTACCTGTAAAATAAAATACAAACACCCCCCAACAGTAAAACCTACCACCAACACAGCCAACACTTCCAAATAAAATCCTATCTAAAAAACCTAAGCTCCCCATTGCCCTGAAAAGGGCATTTGTATGGACATATCCCTTAAAAGGGCATTTAGCTCTTTTTCCTCCCAAAGTCCCTAACCTAAAATTAAAACCCACCTAATAAACCCTTAAAATAACCTAACACTAACCCCCGAAGATCCACTTACAGTTTTCGAAGACCCGACATCCATCCTCATCTTAGCGGCAGAAGTCCTCAGCGAAGCTGGCAGAAGTCTTCATCCAAGTGGGCCAAAGTCTTCATCCAACCGGGCAGAAGCCTTCATCCAGACGGCATCTTCTATCTTCATCCATCCGGCACGGAGCGGCTCCATCTTCAATACATCCGCCGCGGAGCATCCTCTTCTTACGATCGGCGCTAAAGAATGAAGTTTCCTTTAAATGATGTCATCCAAGCCATAGGAATT
The DNA here is from genome assembly GCF_027579735.1 of Bombina bombina. Taxonomy (NCBI): domain Eukaryota; kingdom Metazoa; phylum Chordata; class Amphibia; order Anura; family Bombinatoridae; genus Bombina; species Bombina bombina. The sequence continues at coordinate 1,255,607,184 of NC_069500.1, forward strand.
AAGGTGGAATTAAGGTGTTGCAATCAGCCAATAGGATTGAGCTTTCATCCTATTGGCTGATCCAATCAGCCAATAGGATTGAGCTCGCATTCTATTGGATCCCATCAGCCAATAGGATGAAAGCAACTGAAGAATGAAGGTTCCTTTAAGTGACGTCATCCAAGATGGTGTCCCTTGAATTCCGATTGGCTGATAGAATTCTATCAGCCAATCGGAATTAAAGGTTAAAAATCCTATTGGCTGATGCAATCAGCCAATAGGATTGAGCTCGCATTCTATTGGCTGATTGGATTTTTTCACCTTTAATTCCGATTGGCTGATAGAATTCTATCAGCCAATTGGAATTCAAGGGACGCCATCTTGGATGACGTCATTTAAGGGAATCTTTATTCTTCAGTCGCCATGGAAAGAAGAGGATGCTCCGCGATGGATGTCTTGAAGATGAAGCCTATCCGTGCCGGATGGATGAAGATAGAAGATGCCATCTGGATGAAGACTTGTGCCGGATTGGTGAAGACTTCGTCCAGCTTGGATGAAGACATCTGCCGGCTTCGATGAGGACTTCTGCCGCTTTGATGAGGATGGATGTCGGGTCTTCAAAAACCTTAAGTGGATCTTCAGGGGTTAGTGTTTTTTTAAGGGTTTATTGGGTGGGTTTTATTTTATTTTAGATTAGGTTTTGGGCACCGAAAAAGAGCTAAATGCCCTTGTAAGGGCAATGCCCATACAAATGCCCTTTTCAGAGCAATGGGGAGCTTAGGTTTTGTAGTTAGGATTTATTTGGGGGGTTGGTTGTGTGGGTGGTGGGTTTTACTGTTAGGGGGTTGTTTGTATTTTTATTTACAGGTAAAAGAGCTGATTTATTTGGGGCAATGCCCTGCAAAAGGCCTTTTTAAGGGCTTTTGGTAGTTTAGTTTAGGCTAGTGTTTTTTTTTATTTGGGGGGCTTTTTATTTTGATAGGGCTATTAGATTAGGTGTAATTAGTTTAAATATCTGATAATTTATTTTTTATTTTGTGTAATTTAGTGGGGTTTTTTTGTAATTTAGTTAATTGTATTTAATTAATGTAATTTATTTAATTGTAGTGTAAGGTTAGGTGTTAGTGTAACTCAGGTTAGGTTTTATTTTACAAGTAAATTTGTATTTATTTTAGCAAGGTAGCTAGTAAATAGTTAATAACTATTTACTAACTAGTCTACCTAGTTAAAATAAATACAAACTTAGCTGTAAAATAAAAATAAAACCTAAGATAGATACAATGTAACTATTAGTTATATTGTACCTAGCTTAGGGTTTATTTTACAGGTAAGTATTTAGTTTTAAATAGCAATTATTTAGTTAATGATAGGAAATTTTTATTAGATTTATTTTAATTATATTAAAGTAGGGGGTGTTAGGGTTAGACTTAGGGTTAGGTTTAGGGGTTTATAACTTTAGTATAGTGGCGGCGATGTTGGGGGCGGCAGATTAGGGGTTAATAAGTGTAGGTAGCGATGACATTGGGGCAGCAGATTAGGGGTTAATAATATTTAACTAGTGTTTGTGATGCAGGAGTACGGCGGTTTAGGGGTTAATATGTTTATTATAGTGGCGGCGATGTCCAGAGCGGCAGATTAATTTTATTTTGTTTTTTTGCGATGCGGGAGGGCCTCGGTTTAGGGTTTAATAGGTAGTTTATGGGTGTTAGTATACTTTTTAGCACTTTAGTTATGAGTTTTATGTTACAGCGTTGTAGCATAAAACCCATAACTAGTGACTTTCAGTTTATGGTACGGATCTTGACGGTATTGGCTGTACCGCTTACTTTTTGGCTTCCCAGGCAAACTCATAATACCGGCGCTATGGAAGTCCCATTGAAAAAGGACTTTTTGAAAGCTGCGGTAGTTACGTTGCGTTCCGGCCATAAAAAGTGTGCGGTGCAGCTAAACCTGCAAGACTCACAATACCAGCGGTAGTGAAAAAGAGCCTTAACGCTGCTTTTTCACTCATACCGCAAAACTCGTAATCTAGCCGATAGTTAATTTAATATGTAGTTTAATGTAATTGTAGTATAATAGTTAGGGTAGGTTAATTAATAGTTTAATATAGTTTAATGTAATTTAGTATAATAGTTAAGGTAGGTTAATTAATAGTTTAATGTAATTGTAGTATAATAGTTAGGGTAGGTTAATTAATAGTTTAATATAGTTTATTTTAATTCTAAAGGTAAGTTTAAATTTATTGTAAGATAGGGATGAGTTAATCAAAATGTACTAAGAGATGCAAAAAAAGAAATTTTGCAGCACAAAGAAAAAGACTGTTGGTTACTGGACTCGTTAAATACTGAGACCCACTGTTAAGATATTCTCAGTGGGTCTCAGTATTTAACGAGTCCAGTAACCAACAGTCTTTTTCTTTGTGCTGCAAAATTTCTTTTTTTGCATCTCTTAGTACATTTTGATGTATATTACTGTTAATGGGTCTGGAATTTAAGGGTCACGAATATATAATAAATAATTTTGATTTATCCCTTAAGTTTAGATTAACATAACCCACTTAATTTTCCCTCACCTCCCCTATTACAAAAGCGATGAGTTAATATTTAATGCAAAGTTAGCCGGTTGTAAGTTTTGGTGGTTAATAGCTTAATTTAGTTTATGGCTATGTGGGGGGCTGGCGGTTTAGGGGTTAATAGGTTTAGTAAGTGGTAGTGATGTGGGAGGCCAGGGGTTTAGGGGTTAATACATTTATTTAGTTGCAGTGGGCTCCGGGAGCGGAGGGATAGGGGTTAATACATTTAGTTAGTTGCGGTGCGCTCCGGGAGCGAAGGGATAAGGGTTAATACATTTAGTTAGTTGCGCTGGGCTCCGGGAGCGGAGGGATAGAGGTTAATAACTTTATTAGAATTGCGGTGGGCTCCGGGAGCAGAGGGATAGGGGTTAATAACTTTAATAGAGTTGCGTTGGCCCCCTGGAGCAGCGGGATAGGGGTTAATAACTTTATTAGAGTTGCGGTGGGCTCCGGGAGTGGCGGGATAGGGGTTAATAACTTTATTAGAGTTGCTGTGGGCTCCGGGAGCGGCGGTATAGGGGTTAAACATTTTAGTATAGTGGCGGTGTTTAGTGACAGGGTATAAATAAAGTTGGGAAAAAGCCGAATAGCAGCGAGATCGATGGCTGTTAGTTAACAACAGTCCGCTGCTTATCGCCCGGTACTTGGTGCGTGGCTTTTTGACAGCTTTTTTAATAAATAAGGAGAGCATATTCAGATCCTCGGCCTCAATGTTAGGCGATGTTGGGTGAGCGTATTGGTGCCGGCGAATGCAGCATGAATGCGGCTTGATAAATATCCCCCATGGAATAAAAATAATACCTCTAAAAAGGTGAACTGAAAGGCACAGTCAACAGTCTGGACAATTTACATTTATGGTTTTAACAAAGAAAAGATATAGTCTGTAGCAAAGACAGAGAAACTATCATACTCCTTGATAAGAGTATATAGAGGATCAATATACTTAGCTGTAGAGTGCAGAGTATACTCTCAGTGTTGTTGCTGAATGTAAATATGTACAAGCAATAATCCGTATACAGAGTCCTCCTTTTGCTAATATCTTGCTTGTAGGTAATCATTAGTTGCTAGTAGACTTCCTCTGAATAGGTAGGAATTAGCAATACTATCGGTCACTGTAAATCCAAGGTAAGTCCTAGGGGAGTGAGCGAAAATCTCCTATGTGGTCGGTAACTGTAGAAAAACGGCAATCTTAGCCGCAGAGATTTCGGATTTTATTACCGATGCCTGCTCCCACAACTGACTCACCAAAAACAGCTTAGAAGACATCCTAGTTAAATGAGTTTTTTCCTTTTACCGGATATTATAGGGAGTATGCGGTTTTGCTCAATGTTGACTGCCAAAAGGGTTTTTTAGGCCCTAGTAGACACGACAACAACAGAGGGTAAATAAAATCTTTCGCTTTCTCCCTTACCCAACTATGCTAAGGTAAATACCAGTTATCAGCTGTCATCAAAAAGTGCTATTTGTGAGATCTCTTTTTTGTCTCATTCTTATTTTCTATAGGATGAATTGTAGTTGAGCTTTAGGCTACTAAACTGGTATACAGTAGTTGGGATCTCTCATTTATTAGTAGAAATTCCCATAAAATATAATAAATGAGTTTTGAAGGAAAGAATGATGATATGGTTTTATACTTAAAAATACCCTACCCCAAAACATTAATAAAATCCATAAATGTGTTAAAAGTTGTAGGATAATGCTACTGTGTCACTGCTCTGAAGTTGTCTCAATTAATGAAGACATTTTATTTAAGGGGGTTAACTGTTATACACAGTTTTATTATATAAAAGCAATAGTGCAATGAAACAATGTTCAAACATATTAGAGCATTTTAATTTTGCATTTTTTATTGCAATTATTTATTCAAGTTTTATGTAATCATCTAGAAACAGTATAACTGAGACAGAAAACAATAAGAAAAATTGAGGTTACAAAACGGAAGTTATATATTGGAAAACGTTTTACAATATAAGATATATAGCAATACCCTTGGTGCGTTGCCAGTAAGCGTATGGCCAAAATCAAGGTGAAGACCAGATCTTCACAGTCTCCCAATAATATTATATATCGGCAAATTGATCCATTTTATCATTATAAATTGGCACAATTTTCTACTTCTCTAAAACCCTAAGAGAAAGTGAGCACCTGGGCACTTTTCCAGTTCCTCAGGATTAACCCTTTTGCACAGCTGAGTATCAGGTAAAAGAGTTTTTCTATAGTACAAATATGTGACTGTGTAATATAAGGTTAAGGAATTTTCTGTCTAGTGTAATTCCCATTACCCTGTCCATATATTCTTTGACCTGATGACAATAGGGATGTACATACAGCAATCCCACCATATATGGGAAAAGGAACCTACACCACCACAGTCTCTCCAACACTGGGGGTGGTGGGAAAAATGTTTTGCAACTTCATTTTGCACTTTTATGCCCTTTTGACAGATTCTTCAAACCTGCAAAGTGTTGTTACTAAGTGTGTAGTCGTATAAATGTCCTTGCATGCAGCATCTCTTCAACCTCATAAATGACATATTCAAAAAAATGTTTTTTCAAAATGGAACCAATGTTTAATTTCTGAATTTCCAAACAGTACTGTAAATAGAGTTTAGATCAACGTATACAAAGCTAAAAAAATAAAAAGAAACTTGGGGTTAATATATTTAATAAATTATGTCACATAAGCTCTATTTCTGAGTAAAGTGTTCTTATATTCACAGGTTTTACAAGGCTATAACATAAGGGTCAAAGTAGTAAATCTAGAAAGCTGGAAACATTTTGTTCCTTAAAAATATATTGTCCAACTTGTTTAAATTTCCAACTCAACATGCTTTCTTTCTTTGCTCTAAGCACCCTGATGGTCTTTCTTTTGTAATGGCATATGTTATTTGAAGGCATCCTTTTATTATCGGCAGCACATCTGTTCCTGTGATTGACAAAGCTATTTCCCAGACATTAGGTCTACTGGTTTATTAAATGGTTTAAGAAGACTGAAATATATAGCACAGTCATAGTCATTGTCACAATGAAAATCCAAATCAATACTGGGAATTTAAATTACTTCTGTGATTGACTGACTGGCAATAAAAAGTGATGACTATTGCGCATCTGTAGACAGGATTCAAGCACTTTCCTTACTATTAATAACAATAGGGATGTAAATATGGCAATCCCACCATATATGGGAAAAGGAACCTACACCATATTATAGCATAGACTATGACTGTGCTATTAATAAAATTTTAAGTTGCAACATAAATGTTATTTTTAAAACATTGGAATTGTGTAGATTGATGAATCCTTCTTTGGCAGTGAGTTGTTATTCCCCAGTAACTGGTGACATACAATATTTTTTAGGTCTGGTTTCCATATTGTTTGCTACATGTATGTTGTACCTTCTTCCTTTTCTATTATTTCTATTAAATTGATGACTACCATGACATTTTGAGGTGGATAATAGCTGGTATACCTGTTTGATACAAGGAATCTACAAAGGGATTTACCATTTCTTCTTTGAGACTCTTTGGGACTGATTTCCGTTATTCTGGACTAGCACCTTCTCCCGGGATTTGAATTTGACCTATTTTCTAATTTTTGTATATCATTTTTTAGCTTTATTCTTAAATGTGTCCTTTGGGAATATATTAAAGCTGATCATGGATGCATACATTTTAATGACAGATAATAACCAGAAGGCCCATTTAGTTGGCCTATATTCCTATCTGAAATTTAGACTGATTAATCCTCTGGATTCAAAACAGAGACAAATAGAGTTTAACAAATGTCAGTACCAGGTTTATTTGCTGTGGGACATTCAATTGGTAGGATTGCTCCCAAGATAATTGACGCGTTTCGCACATGCACACATGCACTTCCTCAGAGAGAAAGCCTCTCTACAGACAAATGATTAATTCAGGTGTTCTTTAATTTCCTGTATTTGTACCTGCAATCTTTTATGAATATTTTGTAAAGATTTGCTTATGGTTCATTGCATTTTTTTAATGAAGGGCTGGTTAACACACAAAAAGCGGTGATCTGACCACCCCCATGGTGCAACATTTCAAATTGGTCCATAATAAACAGGTGGATAGTTTTAAATGGACTATCATTGAAATAGTTAACACCAAAAAGAGAGTGGGTGATAGAGATCAGGCACTAGCAAAACGAGAAGTGTTCTGGATTTTTCATCTCCAGACCAGATACCCGAAGGGTCTTAATTCGTCCTATGATCTTATTAACTTTTGGAATTAACTTTTGGAATTAGTGAGTGACCTTATAGGAGACAGTATGGAGTTTTTAGACATATGGCCTTAGCACTTTTACCAATTTCTCTAGGCTAGAGGTTACATTCAGAGAGGATTAATTAATTAATTTTTCAATTTTTTAATTTTTTGGATTCCCTCTCTGAACATTTATTCAGACTCTATATGTCTAATAACAAGACATTTTGGTAGTGGGTACTTAGAAGTCACACTTTAATGTAAATTTCAATATTACCACATTTTAGATTAAACAGCGGCAGGCAATTTGAGATTTAGCCAAGTATTTTGATGGGCATTAAATATATGCCATTTGGGAGAATAGCAGTAAAAGTAAACAGTAATAAGTTAAACAGGTAATGAAAATAATGAAATATTAAAAGATTGGGATTTATGATAATGTCTCTCTATTGTGCAATAGGTAAGAGGAAAGAAATTAAAGTTTTATCACAATATTACCGCCAATAGTCCATATATTTATATACATATTTTTTAACCTTTGCAACACAAAAATTCATGTGCATGCAAATGGCTATGTGACAGTTATCATATCTATCTATTCTGTTTTTGTTAAAATTGTTTTGATGTCATTTATCAAAAATGTTAGTGATTTTTGTACAGTGGATACATGTTAAGTACTTTCAGCAAGTATAGTCTAATATAAATATAGGAGGAAGAAGTCTACCTGCATGTCAGTTTAACTGGTCAGTAATCAAACAGTTAAAAATCAAAGCATGAGCCTTAGCGAATCAATTGTTTTTACACCTCTTAAATAGCCCATTAGTGAGAAGGTGGTCAGAAAGCTATGAGTACGGCACACCAGCCGAAACGCGTAAGCTTAGGACACTAAGGGCATGTCTTTGTTTTGGATGACTCCAAACATCCAAAGGAGGAAGAAACAGGAACTCCGGACTCATGGAACTTGTGCAAAGAAGTTTATTCAGCAATGTTGCTCATAGTAAGTAATTGTCAGGTAAGTACCTGACACATCTTTGAACGCCAATTGAGCGCCGTCGCTCTGACGTCAGAGCATCCGACCACCACGAGGAAATTTAGATCAGCGGTCTGTGGACATTTCCTGCCGACGCAACTGGGGGTTAGCAGCCTGTTGGTACGTGCCGGTGGAAGTTGACTACATCGACTGACTATACCCACTGCCTGGTTCAGTGGAGGAATACCTCACAAGATGTGCTAAGGCTTGTTGTGTTCAAGCAGGGACAGCTAAGTATACACTTCCAATACATTATTGGTGACTCTGAACTGATTCACACGATTTTGGAGCTGAAGTCTACTAATATTTTGACTTTAAAGTGACTGATGAACTATCATATTAACTCATTATCAGCTACTGACTTCTGAAGTGGAGTTATTATACTCTGTTTTACTTGGCTATACTAGTATCATTACAACAACTGTTGATATTTGTTGCTTTAACTACCTTTTTCTTCCCTGGTAATTATTTTGTTTTGGATGTCTACATGTATGCTTTTAACGGATTAATAAATAGAAAAGTGTTTTACTGCAGCTCCAGGACTCTATGTGTTTGTTTAGAGTTTAACAAATGTCAGTACCCGGTTTATTTGCTGTGGGACATTCAATTGGTAGGATTGCTCCCAAGATAATTGACGCGTTTCGCACATGCACACATGCACTTCCTCAGAGAGAAAGCCTCTCTACAGACAAATGTATAATTCAGGTTCTTTAATTTCATGTATTTGTACCTGCAATCTTTTATGAATATTTTGTAAAGATTTGCTTATGGTTCATTGCATTTTTTTAATGAAGGGCTGGTTAACACATTGTAAAATCTCTATTTATTGAAACTAAATTATATGCCTACAATATCTCACAAAAGTGAGTACACCCCTCATATTTTTGTAAATATTTTATTATAACTTTTCATGTGACAACACTGAAGAAATGACACTTTGCTACAATGTAAAGTAGTGAGAGTACAGCCTGTATAACAGTGTAAATTTGCTGTCCCCTCAAAATAACTCAACACAGCCATTAATGTCTAAACCGTTGGCAACAAAAGTGAGTACACCCCTAAGTGGAAATGTCTAAATTGGGCCCAATTATCCATTTTCCCTCCCGAGTGTCATGTGACTCATTAGTGTTACAAGGTCTCAGGTGTGAATGGGGAGCAGGTGTGTTAAATTTGGTGTTATCGCTCTCACACTCTCTCATACTGGTCACTGGAAGTTCAACATGGCACCTCATGGCAAAGAACTCTCTGAGGATCTGAAAAAAAAGAATTGTTGCTCTACATAAAAATTGCTGCAGAGGTTGAAGGGTGGGTGGTCAGCCTGTCAGTGCTCAGACCATACGCCACACACTGCATCAAATTGGTCTGCATGGCTGTCATCCCAGAAGGAAGCCTCTTCTAAAGATGATGCACAAGAAAGCCCTCAAACAGTTTGCTGAAGACAATCAGACTAAGGACATGGATTACTGGAGCCATATCCTGTGGTCCAATGAGACCAAAATAAACTTATTTGGTTGAGATGGTGTCAAGCGGGTATGACAGCAACCAAGTGAGAAGTACAAAGACAAGTGTGTGTTGCCTACAGTCAAGCATGGCGGTAGGAGTGTCATGGTCTGGGCCTGCATGAGTGCTGCCAGCACTGGGGAGCTACAGTTAATTGAGGGAACCATAAATGCCAACATGTACTGTAAAATACTGAACAGAGCACGATCCCCTCCCTTCGGAGACTGTTCGCAGGGCAGTATTCCAACATGATTACAACCCCAAACACACCTCCAAGACAACCACTGCCTTGCTGAAGAAGCTGAGGGTAAGGGTGATGGACTGACCAAGCATGTATCCAGACCTAAACCCTATTGAGCATCTATGGGGCATCCTCAAATAGAAGGTGGGGGAGCACAAAGTCTTTAACATCCAGTGGAAGAGGACTCCAATGGCAACCTTTAAAGCTCTAGTGAACTCCATGCCCAAGAGGGTTAAAGTAGTGCTGGAAAATAATGGTGGCCACACAAAATGTTGACACTTTGGGCCCAATTTGGAAATTTCCACTTAGGGGTGTACTCACTTTTGTTGCCAACGGTTTAGACATTAATGGCTGTGTTATTTTGAGGGGACAGCAAATTTACACTTTTATACAGGCTGTACACTCACTACTTTAAATTGTAGCAAAGTGTAATTTCTTCAGTGTTGTCATATGAAAATATATAATAAAATATTCACAAAAATGTGAGGGGTGTACTCACTTTTGTGAGATACTGTATATGTTATCAATAATTTGAAGACACTCAGAGAAGACTGGAATAAACTAGTTGCAGATAAATTAATGAAGTAATTTTGAAGTTTTAAATTGGGGATGAGTAGAATTACATAGTGGGGGCCTAGAAAAATGCTCTGGAGGCTGCATTGGATCCCTCAGTTAGTTTGACCAACTCAGTCCTAAAACCTCTCTCTAAGAGTATGATCATAAAATGTCTATTAAATGAACATGGAAAGATGTCACACTATATTCATTAATTTTGGCTTGTTTTGCTATATTTATTTGAAATGTGCATTCATTTTGTTATGAATGCAAATTCGTAATTAAAATGGGATATTTGTTTTGTTTTCACAAAATGAATATCTGAATGAATGCACAACGAAATTTAAAGAAAACAAAAAAATACTGATAAAATTTGTCAGTATTCATTTGTTTTCTTTAAATTACCTTTAAAGGACAGTCTACACCAGAATTGTTATTGTTTAAAAAGATAGATAAACCCTTTATTACCCATTCTCCAGTTTTACATAACCAACATTGTTACAGTAATACACTTTTTACCTCTGTGATTACATTGTTTCTAAGCCTCTGCAGACTGCCCTCTTTTCTCAATTCTTTTCACAGACTTGCATTTTAGCCAATCAGTGCAGACTCATAAATAATGTTTTCTATGACACACGTGAACTAGCAGTGTCTAACTGTGAAAAACTGTCAAAATGAACTGAAATAAGAGGCAGTTCAACAGCTTAGAAATTAGCATATGAACCTACCTAGGTTTAGCTTTCAATAAAGAATAGCAAGAGAGCAACGCAAATTTGATGTTAAAAGTAAATTGGAAAATTGTTTAAAATTGCGTGCCCTATCTGAATCATGCACGTTTAATTTTGACTAGACTGTTCCTTTAAGTAGTTAAATACTTACCTTTAGTGCACTGGAGTGCTTAGCTAACCTGCTCCTCATTTTCACACAGCCTTTAGCACGGCAGATTCCAGGGCCTGCAATAAAGTAGAAGGTCCTTTATTTTAGGCCCTTGGAGCCACCACGCTAAGCCTCCTATTAGCGCAGCCGGGGCTCTGTGAAGAAGAAGAGCGGGTTAGAGTGGATCTCCACACTAAGGGGCCAATTTATTAAGGATAAAATGGCCCATGATGCTCCTGTTTCTGCATGAGCCTTCAAGCTTATGACCACTGCTCCTGCGGACATCAATCCGCCTGATCCTATACGATCGGGTTGATTGACACCCTCTGCTAGCAGGTGTCAATCAGGGGGCAGCATTGCAGAAGCAGTTCATCAGAACTGCTTGTGCAATGATTAATGCCGACAGAGTATGCTGTCGGCATTCAGCGTTGTCTGTCAGACATGATACGCTACAGCGTATCATGTCTGCCAGACATTCGTAAATCGGCCCCTAAAGGTAAGTATAATCTACATGTGAACCTTTTCACCTATAGTTTAGGAACATTTACGTTCGTTTAACAAAAACAAAAAATTGTAATTGTTCTACGAATATTCAGTATTCATTTAATTTAAAACTCAACGATTACCAAATAGTGCAGTCAAAAAATATTCAGGGAAACAAATTTCCCTGAATATTTTACGAAAGATTCAGAATTTTTTTTTTAAAAACAGACAATTGCATATTCAATTATTTATTAGTCATATGGACTCAAATTAAAATAAGCCTTTAGCGCTTCAGCAAATATGATTTTTTTTCTTGCAAACAAATTTATTTCCTATAGTTTGATTTCTGTCTGAAGCATTCAACCAGTTATATTTATTAGCTCACATATGTTCAGTTGCACAAAAAGTCCTTTAGAAACAAACAAAAAGCTATTACGTTCCATTGTATTGCCAAATTATAAAAAAAATTCAGATTATATTAAATTAATTTTTACAATTGAAGGGACATTCCGGTGAAAATTTAAATGCTCATAGATGAATTATATATTTGAATAGAAACATATTTCCAATATACATGTTTTGTCAAAAATGCTTCTAGTAAAGGTTATAACTGTTTTAGTGTTAACATTTTCTATGCACATGCATGTGAAGCATCACTAGATATTCCCAGCGCACCAGCATTTTAAAGGGTTACTAAACCCAAATTTGTTATTTAATTATTAGATAGAGAAGTCCATTTTAAGCAACTTTTTAATTTACTCCTATTATCAATTTTTTTTTGTTCTCTTGCTATCTTTATTTTAAAAGAAGGATTGCAAAGGCTAGGAGCTGGCCCATTTTTGGTTCAGAACCTGGGTTATGTTTGTTTATTGGTTTGCTAAATGCAGCCATCAATTAGTAAGCACTATCCAGCTCCTAAGCTTCACATTCCTTCTTTTTTTAAATAAAGATAGCAGACCAGTTAGTCTGACATCAATAGTGGGGAAGATATTTGAAGGGATTATAAGGGATTATATCGCTGATCATATTCGTGTAAACAAGATTGTGAGTTCTAATCAACATGGTTTTATGAGAAATAGATCATGTCAAACTAATCTAATTAGATTCTATGAGGAAGTAAGTAAAAATATAGATAAAGGGGAATCAGTTGATGTGATATACTTTGATTTTTCAAAGGCATTTGATACAGTGCCACATGAGAGATTAATGCACAAAAAAATTAAGGGACTGGGAATAGCTGAAAATGTTAGCTCATGGATAAATAACTGGATAAAAGATAGGGAGCAACGAGTAGTAGTAAATGGATCATACTCAGATTGGACAAAGTTAATCAGTGGAGTCCCCCAGGGATCAGTACTGGGCCCTGTTCTTTTCAATATTTTTATAAATGATTTGAAACAAGGATTAAATAGCGACATCATTTTTGCAGATGATACTAAATTAAGTAAGGTCATTAGGTCAGAGCAGGATGAACTTTCGTTACTAAAGGACCTGCAAAAATTAGAAATATGGGCAGATAAATGGAAAATGAGATTTAATACGGGTAAATGCAAGGTTCTACATTTTGGAAGTAAAAGTAAGCAGGCAGCGTATTATTTAAATCGGACAAGACTTAGCTAAAAACAGGAGGAAAGGGATTTGGGGGTAGTAATAGATAGCAAGCTAAAGATGGGTGCACAATGCAGGGCAGCAGGCTTCAAAGACTAATAAGATACTAGCATGTATTAAAAGAGGTATTGATTCAAGGGAGGAAAGCATAATTCTGTCACTATATAAAGCCCTGGTAAGACCTCACCTTGAGTATGGATTGCAGTACTGGGGACCGATCCCAAAAAAAGATATTGCAGAACTAGAAAAAGTTCAGAGAAGGGCCACAAAGCTAATAAGAGGATTGCAGAATTTAAACTATGAGGAGAGGCTAGCCAAACTGGGTCTGTTTTCTTTAGAAAAAAAGTGCTTGAGAGGTAAAATGATTACTTTATATAAATATATTTAAGGCCCATATACAGAGATGGTAGAAGCTCTGTTTATTCCAAGAAAATTGTTTGTGACAAGAGGTCACAATTTAAGGTTGGAGGAAAGGAGATTTAATCTCCTGCAACGGAAACATTTTTTCACTGTAAGAGCAATAAAATTGTGGAACTCATTACCAAAGGAGGTAGTGAATGCCAATACCCTAGATATATTTAAGAAAATTTGGATACATTTCTGTCTATAAACAAAATTCATAGATATGATTGCTAGTATTAAGTGGGTCACCTTTTAGTGGGATTATTTAAGCTGGAGCTTTTTGTAAGTATTTTAGATTTGTATAGGTTGAACTCGATGGACTTCGGTCTTTTTTCAACTTCATCTACTATGTTACTATGTTAGAGAATGAAGAAAAAATAATAATAATAGTAAACTAGAAAGTTGCTTAAAATTGCTGCTCTATCTGATCTTTGAAAGAAAGCATTTGAGTTTAGTATCCCTTTAAGTGCTGCAGCTGCTCAAAGCACCAATGGGGCTTGTATCATGTCAGCAATTAACAAATTGAGTCATTACCAGATAGTACAAGCACCTTAGGCTCTCTGAGCAAGTGCTGTATATAAAATGCTGGTGCACACTAAACACATTTGAAACAGCCATAGCTTTTATAAGCATTTTTGATAATACATGTATATTACAAAAATGCTTCTATTCAAATCTGAAATGTATACATGTGTATTCCAATTTTGGCTGAAATGTCCCTTTAAGTCCAGTAGTAGTTTTTGGTTTCAATGTTAACGTTGAAGAACTGTCTTAAAGCTAATAGGACATTGTCTTGCCAGTTTGTTTTGAATCCTAAGCACTTGAAATATTAACTGACATTACAAGTACAAGACAGCATACATCTGTAAGCTCAGAAGGGTGCATATGACACTACATGACAGCAATGTTTGTAACAATAATTGTAAAACTTATATACATAGACAGACATATCCAATACAATATTGCCCCTCTGAGAGAAGCGATCCCAAAAAGTACACTTCCCCAGTCGTTTGTGTAATTGGAAACCAGGTTCCGTGTCTCAAGGATGAATTATGGTTGTGCAGAAGCAGACTTTATGTCTCTCCACTTACCCCTTCTTCACGGCTCGTGTTGGAAGTGCTGGCTGACCACTGGCGATTCGGGAGACCCCTCTCCTAGGCTAGCTGCAGTCCGTGAAAACTCTGGCTCGGAGTCCACCACTCCCACAAGCCTTGCACGCTCCCACTCGCAACTGTCTGCCGTTTCACTCACAAACGCTCCTGTTGTGACATCATCCGGTGTCGCCGGCTTCCTTGGGGTAAGCGATTATGGAGACCGGAATCAGCTCTGCAGGGTAAGTCAATCCCAGGAGACTACAAATGCTGACTATGTCAGAATCCACCTTGCAGGGATATTGTACTGCTACAAACTCCGTATCAGCCCAAGCAATATCCAAAAGAAAAAAGTCTGGAGTAGCAGTAAAACAATATTCTTTATTCAGCTTAATTAAGCTCTCATTAAAATAAGATAAAAATATTAGAAACACAATGCCCTTAGCACATCATGAAGCTTACGCGTTTCAGCAATTAAGCCATACTCATAGCTCACTGTCTCTCCTCTCCTTAAAGGGCTATTTAAAGGAAATTAAAAACATCTGATTCGCTAAGGTATGATTAACTCATTCATCGCTGAGTATACACAATTTATTTTCCATGTAATCCATAACATTTCACATGCATTCTAATTTATAAAGTACCTGTAAAAATACTCAACAAATTGTTTACTATATGTTTGCTCTAAACAGACTAAATGACCACTCCAAATAATTATATCCCTTCCAACCCATGTATTTAAGCATTTGTTTATTCACAAATATTCATTAGTCCTATTGATTTAATTATGCTCGTTAGCTAACTTTCAGTAATGTTGTATTATACATTTGGGTTTTTCCTTATATGGTAGTTGGTCTAGTGTAAATTTAATTTAATTTAATTTACATTAGTGTGTGAATCCTGCCTGACTTTTCTAGGCATTGGTACCAAATGAATATATCATTAAGCTCCCTATCTGATAGAACAGAGAAAACTCCTAGTGTTGTTGGGAAAGAGGCTACTGTACTCACTGCTTTTATTACACAAATCCCAAAACAATCTGTTGCTTAATATTCTATATTGGTTACATTTCACAATGGACTTAATCTAGTTCCAATAGTTGATTAAATCGTAAGACGAATTTAGTCCAGATGGATACCTGGTTTTTAGTTTCAATATCCAAAATATTTCCCTCTTGGTCACTGCTTTATCTCTATCCCCCCCTCTTCTACCTGCATGAACAATTTCAATAATGGTCCATGCAAAACTTTTCACATCTTTGTTATGGACAGTTTTGAAGTGTTAGACTAGGGGGGTTGTGAGAACCCCTGCCTTTATATTAGTGAGATGTTCTCTAATACGTGAACGTGTTTCTCTCAACGTCATACCTACATACTGTAGATGGCAGTCTCTACAACTTGCCAAATAGACTGTGTACTTACTTCTACATGCATACTTTATGTGTATATGGCTTTTTAGTGACCTCACTTATGAAGCCCCCACCCTCAATCAAATGTTTACAGGCCATACAAGAAAAATTGCTACAACTGTACACACCTTTAAATCTAAGCCAAGAGCTTCCATCTTTCTGTACTAATGGCTTCAGTTGTGTGGGTGCCAAGATGTTCCCCATTGAAGTACCTCGCCTAAAGGAGTATTTGCAACCTTTTTGAATTGTATCTACTAGAGCATCATCAGCTTCAAGTAGCCCAAAATATCTCTGTACGATAT
The DNA here is from genome assembly GCF_027579735.1 of Bombina bombina. Taxonomy (NCBI): domain Eukaryota; kingdom Metazoa; phylum Chordata; class Amphibia; order Anura; family Bombinatoridae; genus Bombina; species Bombina bombina. The sequence continues at coordinate 1,255,623,450 of NC_069500.1, forward strand.
TACAAATTTTGTGATACTGTGTACTATAGTCCGTAACGAAATAGGTTCCTCTAGTCCTTTCCTTATGTATTTCTGATTTTGTTAACAACTTTTCTCTTTCAATCAAGTTCACCTCTTTCCTCGCCTTCACAATCTCATATGGTTTATACCCTCTATTTCTAAGGCAGTCAGATAATAGGTTAGCATGTACCTCGTATTGCTCGGGGTTACTGCAGTTGCGTTTCAATCTTACTAATTGCTCTTTCGCAACCAATCTTAAAAAAAACTGTTTTGGATGGCTGCTCCTGGTGTGGAGAAGGGTATTGACTGTGATTGGTTTTCTATAGACAACAGTCTCCACACCTATATTTGGAATGCTTTTAGGGTTAAATCTAGGAAATTAATTTAAAATTTATTAAACTCAGAAGGGAATTCTAACCCAAAATCGTTGACATTTAACCAATCCACAAATTCCTCGGTCCCTCTCCACACCAGGAGAAGATTATCAATATACCGCCTGTAAAACTGTATATTCTGTCTATAGGGGTTCCCATCTCCATAGATGTGGGACAGCTCCCACCCCCCCATAAAGAGTTTGGCGAACGAGGGCGCAAACTTTGTGCCCATCGCTGTCCCGCACCTCTGGAAATAGAAACCCCCCTCAAATGTAAAATATTTATGTGTTAATAGAAATCTGGTTATTCTAAGTACAAACCTCACAAAACCATCAGTATAATCTGTATTTCTGGATAGAAAAAATTCTAATGCCTCCAAACCTCTATCATGAGGTATTGAGGTATAGAGGGCTTTTACGTCTACGGTGAGCCACATATCATTATGATCCCAATTTAGATCAGACATCAATTTAATTACATGTGTTTTATCTTGGAGAAAGGTTTCCTCTACATTGGATTGGGTAGAACCTGAAACTCTCTCTGAGGCATGGTTATTTGTCTGATGAACACTATCAGACCCCCTACCTTCATGTAATAGCTGCTCCAGCATAGCTACATCACAGTCCTCACTAAAAAGTGAGTCCTGTCCTAATAATTTCCCCAGTGTTCTCTGCTATACGTAGGTTGTCTGTGTGATCTTCATTATTCTTGTTATGGAAATATTTTCGTAATGTGAGTTCCCTGATTAATTTATTTACATCTATTAGAGTATTGAAGAGATTGAAATTCTGCAAGGGAACAAATCCCAAACCTAATTTCAAAATCCTTATCATTCACTCGGCCAGCAAAGAGCCTTTGGTAGTATAAAAAAAAAACCTGGTTATACAGTCCATCTTGTGCAATTGCCCTGCGCTTTATAGCATGCGTTGTTCATCATCAGACAAAAAATGTCCTGTGCTTGATATCATGTGCTGTTCATTATTGAACCAAATGCCCTTTGCTGGCCGAGTGAATGAAGACATTTAAGTGGGGGTTTTATAACTCTACTTTGCTAATAGAGTATTATTATACCTATTCACTAAAGGATAAGGACAATACATTTCTGAATATACATTTGTGACTCTTACACAGAAATTGCTATGTGTTTCATTATGGTATAGAGACTGTATAGTTCACTGAAGGTTCATGTCTATTTAGTTGAGGTGGACATTGTTTGGGTACCGAGCATATGAAAACATTACAATCTACTTACGGAAATATTACAATTTACTGAAAATGTGGTATAGATAATGTATTGTAGTGTAGAGGACTTTCTCTACATAAACATTACGGGTGACCAACAATTTGAATGAGTAGACTAAACAGTCATTTTTGTGTGTTGATTGAGACACAATTTGTGATGCTAAAGTCATATCTATTATTATTTATATCCACTGGTGTTTAATGTTTAATAATTGAACCCTGATTATAGATCATGTGTTGTATACATTATAGTACAGCATATGCTCTGCAGGGATATAAATAATCATCTAATACCTATTTCAAGGTAACTATAGGACATTTGTATTTAATTATATGGATAGAAGTTGTTGTGGAATTACACTTAGTATTATCCTATGGACCACCGGTGACACCCCATTCATAACCATTGTAGAACATTAATTTAGATCACAAGTAGGCACATACTAATTTCTTGGGGACATAGTGATATATAACACCAAATACCATGGAAGTTGAGGTAGCTAGGGAGGCAGGGTCATTCTTCCCTTTAAAGACCTTACAGGAGAGGGATAATTATGTACAGGATCTCAATGAGATTTTCTGTACTGATCGTTCCAAATTCACACTAGGTAAATTATTTGAGGAAATTTAATTTTTATTAACTAAAGAAAAAAAACTGAGATGGGATATCATGACATTAAATAAGTATCATGAGTTAAGAATTATACCTAGAGGATTGAGGCTGAATAAATTTCCCACATTTCAGACAGATGATAAAGAATTTATCAATGAGTGGAACATTATTTTATCTGATTGTTCCCTCCGTCTAATACTACTTCTAATTAATTATAAGACTAAGGCCCTAAATGTATTAAATCAACAAATTGAGTCGTTACAGGTTGAATTAAATCTAAGAAAGAATGTATTGGAATATCCAAAGTATGACAGTATTTTGCAAAAGATCCTTGTAGAAAACAAAGCCCTATTGATAGAAATAAAACATAACAAATATCTAAGGGATCAGTCAGATTATGACAACAACAAGGTCTATGTGTGGAATACGAAGGACAGGTTTGAAAGCCGTAGAGCCTACAATAGGACAAGAGGAAGGGGTAGAGGTAGGGGCCGTAGGAATAATGGGAACAACACAGACTTGGATACAAGAAATAATGACCCAGCCAATAGGAAGGTTACATTTAATGAAAGTGAGGCTGAGTCATATGATGATAGTTCAGCCTCATATGGTGAGGAGCATGTAGGCACAGCTACACCAGGTACAACAACGTTGGTGGAGGAGGCGTTGGTAGTAAGACCCAAAACGTCCAATAAGGGGTTGCCTCCCATTCTTAAAAAACAACATCAAGGGGGTTCTAAATATACCCCAGATGAATTGCAAATAGGGGAAAAAACAGGTTTAGTACCCCATCTACTATGAATCGGGAAGATAGAATAGGTTTGGAACAGGTTTTTTCCCTCCCTCATTTACTACCGGAAGGGGGGGGGGGAGAGGAAGCGGTGGTCAAGGTGGCACGCCAAATCAAAACAGATACCCAACCAGAAGGAGAAGATTCAGGAGCAAATACCAATAGACAATAACGTAATTAATTTGTCCCAATATACCTGTATGTTATCTGATTTGGAGTTGAGGATTTTGAAATTAGATTTGGGATTTGTTCCCTCGCAGAATTTCAATCTCTTCAATACTCTAATAGATGTAAATAAATTAATCATGGAACTCACATTACGAAAGTATTTCCATAGCAAGAATAATGAAAATCACACAGACAACCTACATATAGCAAACTGGGGAAATTATCAGGACAGGACTCACTTTTAGTGAGGACTGTGATGTAGCTATGCTGTAGCAGCTATTACATGAAGGTAGGGGGTCTGATAGTGCTTCATCAGACAAATCACCATGCTTCAGAGAGAGTTCCAGGTTCTTCCCAATCCAATGTAGAGGAAACATACTGGAAACCTTCCAGGCAAGGGTAGAGAGGGACCTTACATCGCTACACCAGACCACTTCTTTGAGAGAGTCTAATTTAAATCCCAAGGAAAGGGAAGCATTGAAAAAACTCAAAGAAAATATAGAACTAGTAATAAGGAATGCAGACAATGGGGGGTCTGTGGTGGTAATGTCAAGGTTCCAATTTGTCGCAGAGGCAGAAAGACAGTTACATGATGATAGGCATTACCTGAGGCTAAGCTATGATCCAACCTTGAGATACAAGAGAGAATTAGCAAGCATACTAGATGATGGCAGAGAATTTGGCTACTTGGATGGGCCTACCTGTGACTTCCTAATGGTTGATAAACCAGTGACACCCATTTTTAACCATCTACTGAAGGTTCATAAATCACTGGAGGGGGTCACAGGTAGACCCATCGTAAGTGGCATAGGATCTTTACTAGAAAGACTGTCACAATGGTTAGACAGTATCTTGCAGCCAATAGTCAGGAATCTTTCAAGTTTTCTCCAAGATACAACACATGTACTTAAATTGATGTCTGATCTAAATTGGGATCATAATGATATGTGGCTCACCATAGATGTAAAAGCCCTCTATAACCTCAATACCTCATGATAGAGGTTTGGAGATATTAGATTTTTTTCTATCCAGAAATACAGATTATACTGATGGTTTTGTAAGGTTTGTACTTAGAATAACCAGATTTCTACTAACACATAATTATTTTACATTTGAGGGGGGGGGTTCTATCTCCAGAGGTGCGGGACAGCGATGGGCGCAAAGTTTCCGTCCTCATTCACCAACTTCTTTATGGAGTGGTGGTAGCTGCCGCGCATCTATGGAGATGGGAACCCCTATAGACAGAATTTACAGTTTTACAGGCAGTATATTGATGATCTGCTCCTGTTGTGGAGAGGGACTGAGGAAAAGGCTAGGGAATTTGTGGATTGGTTAAATGTCAACGATTTTGGGTTCAAATTCACTTCTGAGTTCAATAAATCCGAAATTAATTTCCTAGATTTAACCCTAAAAGGCATTCCAAATATAGGTGTGGAGACTGTTGTCTATAGAAAACCAATCACAGGCAATACCCTTCTCCATGCCAGGAGCAGCCATCCAAAACAGGTTTTCAGATTGGTTGCGGAAGGGCAATTCGTAAGATTGAAACGCAACTGCAGTAAACCTGATCAAAACGAGGTACATGCTAACCTATTATCTGACTGCCTTAGAAATAAAGGGTATAAACCACATGAGATTGTGAAGGCGAGGAAACAGATGCACTTGATTGAAAGAGAAAAGTTGCTAACGAAATCAGAAATACATATGGAAAGGACTAGAGGAACCTTTTTCGTTACGGATTATAGTACACAGTATCACAAAATTTGTAATATCGTACAGAGACATTTTAGGCTCCTTTCAGCTGATGATGCTCTAGTAGATACAATTGAAAATGATTGCAAATACTCCTTTAGACGATGTACTTCAATGGGGAACATCTTGGCACCCACACAACTGAAGCCATTAGTACAGAAAGATGGAAGCTCTTGGCTTAGATTTAAAGGTGTGTACAGTTGTAGAAATTTTTCTTGTACGGCCTGTGAACATTTGATTGAGGGTAGGGTACTAGGGGCTTCATAAGTGAGGTCACTAAAAAGCCATATACACATAAAGTATGCATGAATTGTAGAAGTAAGTACACAGTCTATTTGGCAAGCTGTAGAGACTGCCACCTACAGTATGTAGGGATGACGTTGAGAGAAACACTTTCACGCATTAGAGAACATCTCACTAATATAAAGGCAGGGATTCTCACAACCCCCCTAGTCCAACACTTCAAAACGGTCCATAACAAAGATAGGAAAAATTTTGGAAGCATTAGCCAAGAGGGAAATATTTTGGATATTCCAACTAAAAAAAGGTATCCATCTGGACTAAATTTGTCTTACGATTTAATCAACTATTGGAACTAGATTAAGTCCATTGTGAAATTTAACCAATATAGAATATTAAGCAACAGATTGTTGTTCTATCAGATAGGGATTCGTTTGGTACCAATGCCTAGAACAGTCAGGCAGGATTCACACACTAATGTAAATTACATTAAATTTACACTAGGCCAACTACCATATAAGGAAAACCAAAATATATAATACAACATTACTGAAAGTTAGCTAACGAGCATATTTAAATCAATAGGACTAATGAATATTTGTGAATAAACAAATGCTTAAATACATGGGTTGGAAGGGATATAATTATTTGGAGTGGTCAAAGTTAGTCTGTTTAGAGCAAACATATAGTAAACAATTTGTTGAGTATTTTTACAGGTACTTTATATATTAGAATGCATGTGAAATTTATGGATTACATGGAAAATATATTGTGTATATGCAGTGATGAATGAGTTAATCATACCTTAGCGAATCAGATGTTTTTAATTTCCTTTAAATAGCCCTTTAAGGAGAGGAGAGACAGTGAGCTATGAGTATGGCTTAATTGCTGAAACGCATAAGCTTAATGATGTGCTAAGGGCATTGTTTTTCTAATATTTTGTTCCTGCTTTAATGAGAGCTTAATTAAGCTGAATAAAGAATATTGTTTTACTGGTACTCTGGACTTTTTTCTTTTATATAGACAGACATATGCAGCAGCAACATTTTATTTCAGATTGATCTTCTGGAAACAAATATTTGGAAAAATTAGTTTTTGTTTAAATATTCGTCTGCTGCACTATTCTGTATTCATTTTGTTTAAAACTAGATGAATAAGGAATATTCGGGGGAACATTTATACTCATTAAAATTTGATCTGTATTTTTATACTTACCTAGTGTGCTGGAGGGCCACTCTAAAGCAAATAGAATTTAATTTTTTCCTATTAATCAATTTTAAAAATCAATCATCCAATAGAATTTGCACTTTTCCTGGCTGATTTAAATTAAAAAAAGCTAAATTTGAATTTAATAATAAGTAATAATAATTTAATAATAATAATAATAATAATAAGTTAATAATATAACTGGAAAGACACCCTTATAAAGGGGAAAACTGGCATTCAAGGCTGTGAAGAAGACTTCACCTCTGGACTTCAGGAACTGTGAGTACCTTTCTGTGGGTTAGACTTAGTCTTTATCTTTTTTTTTTTTTTTTTTTAGATTAGTGATTTAATGGGCAATTGTAAAAGAGCTGAATGCCCTTTTAAGGGCAATGCCCATACAAATGCCCCTTTAGGGGCAATGGGTAGTTTAGGATTTTTTAGTGTTAGCTTTTTTTTCTATTTTGGGGGGGTTTGGTGGTTGGGGGGTTTTACTGTTAGAGGGGGGACTTAGTATTTTTTAAGGTAAAAGTGCTGTTTAATTTAGGGCAATGCCCTACAAAAGGCCCTTTCAAGGGCTATTGGTAGTTTAATTTAGATTAGAGGGTGTTTATTTGGGGGGGGGGCTTTTTTATTTTCATGGGGATTAGGTTTAATTTTTTTATTTTTGATAATTTGGTTTATTATGTTATGTAATGTTAGACTTTTTTATTTTTTTGTAATTTTAGATTTATTTAAATTTAGCTTTTTTATTTTTAAAGTAATGTTAGGTTCTTTATTTTTATTGTAACTTAGTATTTTTTAAATTTTAGGTAATTGGGGTTAATGTAGGGGGTGTTAGGTCAGGGGTCTTAATAATTTAATTAGTTATTTGCGTTGTGAAGGTATGGTGGTTTAGGGGTTAATAGATTTATTAGGTTAATTGCAATGTGGGTTAATGGTGGATTAGGGGTTAATAGTTTAATTAGGTTAAATATGATGTAGGCGAATGGCGGTTAGGGATTAATAGTTTTATTAGGTAGATCGCAATGTGGGTGAATGGCGGATTAGGGGTTAATAGTTAAATTAGGCTAATTGTGTTGTGGGGGTTGTCGGTTTAGGGATTAATACTTTTATTATTAGTTGCAACGTGGGGGGATTGCGGATATAAGGGTTTTTACGTGTCAGGTTTATTTTTGGGAGGGGGGTTAGACTTTTACGCAAGATTTGACATATTTTTTTATTTTCTTAGGCACCGGCGGTTTCTAAAGTGCAGTAAATCACTGGCGACTCCAGGAAATGTGTATTTAGGCATATTTCTGGACATCGCTAGTTTATCCGATTTACAGCAGTTTATGAACAGCCGGCAGGGTTTATGTGATTCCCCGATGTGCAAGGTGAAATTACGGGCAGCACGGGTTTCAGCAGTTGCGCTGAAGCCTGAACCCTGCATATGTAATCTCGCCCATTGTAGGTATTTTTATTTATTTAACTTAGCATTACATTTGTCCGAAATGAATGAAATATCTCACAAAAAAAACCCAACTAATAATTCGTCCGAACTGAAATTTTATCAGGCAGAGGGGCCTCATTGTAAAAGTAATATCATGATAGAGGTTTGTTTAGTAAAGCTTCACCTATATTATCCAGTATTTCTTTAGTGGGTGTTCCAGACATTAACATCTATAGCTTTATGAGGCATGATATCTCACTCATCAAAAGCAAGTCGCCAGTTATGTGAAAGACATATTTACAACTGCAAACATGCTTGCAAAACGGTTTATTTAAATGTTTGTATTTGTAAAGCATTCACATGTCTGATTTGGTTTGGTAAACTAGATTTGCTTGCCATGAGCACTCTGGGTGTTATTGAGGCATGGTAAGGATTTTTTTTACTTACACCTCGGTTAAGCATGCAGAATTCATATAAATTATCTCATGTCTTGGTTGTATCTCACAATTTCAAAGCCAACAATTTCAAAGTCCCTTTTTAAAAGGGCACTAACGTCAAAGTTAAACTTTTATGATTCAGGCAGAACACACAGTTTTAAGAAATTTTCCAGTTTACTTCTGTTATCAATGTTTGCAGTCTTTTTATATGCACACTTTTTGAGGCACCCACTCCTACTGAGCATGTGCAAAAATTCACAGCATAAACGTTTATGAGTCTGCCATTGGCTGATTGATGTCACATGATACAGGGGACCAGCAAATTGACGTGAATTTTCAAATTTGTGACTGATATGGCTTTGTCTTTTAATTATACACTTGTTGATTCTACTGTATTTAATAGTTATTTGAGTTATCTTTTATGCATATGTTAGAGTAGATCACTTTTTAGAGGGATAGTTTTGTTTGTCTTGATTAGTTTGTTTGTTCTGTAATCATTTGAAACATTTTTGTGATGTCTGTCTGTATCCCACACAATGAAACCTGTTCTATGTGCCCAGAGGTGAACAGCCGCGAGATAGTTGTTGCTCTGTGGATTGCAATGAAGAATGACATTCAAGTTCAACCCACAGATGTGATGAGGGACAGATTCAAAACTTTAAGCCCTTCACAATATTCAAGTTGCAATATTGGGGTGAGGTTTTGTTTGCAAAATATTTTTTTTACAAACAGTTTTTTTTAAAGGGAAATCAATCACAAAGGGCTAGATTATGAGTGGAGCAGTTGTTTGTGACCCCGCTCGCACATTAACCCTGCAAGACTTCAGGTTTTTGCTCCTAGGGTTGCGTGCGTATTACAACTTAATGTATTCCCTTCAATGGAGCAGAAAAAGTGGGAGAAAAACCTAACACCCAAAAAGTAGCGCAAACCCGATTGCGTTTAACCAAGTGCACTAACCAACCATGAAAATATTAATATTTCACATTCCAATGTTCTTCACATAGAAGAATATGTTATATTTAATCATAAATACATACTTTTATATATAGCAAACTTCCAACTTCTGGGGTGCTCTGGGTATAAAGAATAGACAATTAAATAAACAGGTCCCGCACTCTCCATTATGAAAACACAAACTTCTTTATTTGAACTGTGATGTTTCGGGGTAGTTAACCCCTTCCTCAGAGAGAGATAAAAATTAGTGCAACTCACCCCCCTTTTTATACTCTCAAGTATTACTGTGAATGTGAATCACCTGCAGCATGCTCTAAGCACAACTGAGCATGCTCAGAGAAAACATACGGTGGCCCCAATAGGACACATAACTAAATGCAAAGTTCAAAATGGAAAATGATTGTAAGTATATCATTACAAATGTTATAAAAAACAAAAATACAGAGCAAATACCTTAAAGTGGCCCTAATAATCAAAATGAAAAAAAAGGGTTGCTGTACAGCAACATACAAATACATTATACTAAATAGCCACACAATATCAGCAATCTACTGAAACTTGCTGAAAAATGAGGGGGAATACAAGATGTTACATTTAAGCAGTAGGCACAAAATTGGATACAAATTATACTAATATCCAAAATATCAAATGAACTTGAAACATAATAATACATTTGTTGAAGGGGAAATTAAGAAACCAACATACCGCAAGAACATTGCTTTAAATATGAGGGGATATGTCAAAGGACATAATAATTGTTTATCTTCCCTTCAAGATCAAACTAAGAACTAAATAAAAAAAATACATAACGTTATATGACTAGCTATACTAAATGTTGTGCAGCAAAAAATTGCAAAAAGCAGCAAAGAATCTATGCAAAAAATAATGCAGAAAATATATATGTACATAGATTGGAACATTGCATATCAAAATGGGTTCACAAGAAACATTGCATATCACAAGAAACATTGCATATCAAAATGGGTATTCAAACCCCTAGGCACCAAGGTATCAAAGGTGTAAATGCACCTGGTCTCTTTTTGTAGCAACAACTTGGCCCTGTTACCACCCCTCGATAGAGGTGGAACGTGATCAATGATCACATATCTCAGATCAGCCACAGTATGTTTGGCAGTCAAAATGTGTCTGGCCGGGGGGGCGGTGCCGACTGCCGTGCCGAGCGGATGCAACTAGAAGGAGCTTCTGAGAGAAATATTAATTAAACTAATTATTAACTTCTTAGAGACTTGTTATTTGAGGCAATTTTGCCCACGAGCTACTGAGGTTGCATACCCTAAGTAAATAGCTCTAAAAGTCAGAGAGAAAAAGGAATAGAGGATCTTAGGGGCTGACTTATTGAGCTACCGCTGCAGTCTGAAGCTCCATCTTGGAAGAACGTGTCTTACTGCCCGACATGATGTCTCAAAAGAGCTTCCTTATTCAAGTGCAGACACTATTTGCTGAATTTGAGTGCCAGATACACTGTAGATTCGACCGGCTCATGGAAATCATGGGCATAGAGGAGGACCGGGCTGAGTTAACTAATGCTGAAGTCACTGTTCCCGGGCTCCAACACAGCGGCCTATATGGAAGTGAAGGACACGCTCCCAGAGAGACCAGTGAGTCGGAGGGCAGTGAATCTTACATAGCAGAGCCAACAGAAGGAGGACAGACCTGCGCTACCTTCGAGACGCTGCATAGGTTTGGTACTTGTGCCGTGAAGGACCCTCCGCCTAGCGCCCATACGTCAATGAGAATGATGGACTTACCAGCGACCATCCCCCTACCTGCCGAGCCAGGCCCCGCATCACACGAGGATGGAACATTGGCGGTTCAGGTTGAACAACTCTATCCTGGTCTGCTGTGGAAGAGCGAGACGGGGTGGGAGGGTCTAATGCATTTGTCGCACAGTCGGGGCGTTATCCCACTGGAGGTACTCGCCGGGAGGCGAAGAAGGTACTGGAATTCTGTGTGGGGGGTGCCTGGGGAAGCAGCCACCTATGCTTTGATCAACTCCCAGAGCTGGGACTGTGCTGGGCCATGGAATCTGGTAGATACCCCCCTTCCTACAAAGATGTGCTTACCCTTAGTAGAATGATCTGGAGTTGGGTAATTGGAACACTGAGATCTATGGTGTCAGGTGGGAACTTCACATGCCGCCAAATGCCCTGCTCCGCTATCTACCCTTGTTCTGGACTGACTTATAATGTTGGAGGTTGTCATATATATTAAAGCCATTGTCCTATGCAATTTATTTCACAGATCATAGAATAGTTCTCACATTGGGGTATTTCTCACGATTGTATGCTAACCTCCTTTATTTATACACACTGCTAGAGTATACAAGGATACCAAAGGTTTACACCTCTGCTTTCATGTTTTCATAGTATCCCTAGATATCTACTTATATTAAGCTTGGTCAGATAACACTGTGTTTCTATTATAAGGATGATGGGATATGCTATAACCTATGTACAAGACAATGTAACCCTAGGTGAGCTCCTAAAGTAGGATTAGCATAGAACAATGAGGATTGCATTACATGTTCAAACTGCCTGCATGCAATTTCGCTCAGATCACTTGTGTGTATTACCCTTGATATTATAACATTTTAGTCTCTAAATAACCCTTGCACGGTACATTTATTACTATGGGATGTTAACTACTTTATATGTATAAGCTATCTATCCTATGTAAGAAAGTTTTACAATATCAGTGTATTAACTGGGACAGCGATTGGAGTAGTGTATGCGCTAATGTTTGTTATGTAGATAAAAAAAAATGGTGTGTTTTGAAATTTATTGGGGGTGTGTATTTAACTCTCCCCGTGACCTGTCGCATGCGTGGATTATATTCCGTCTCACTAACATCCCAGCAAGCTATTATCATGCACTAGCAGCCACATATTAGACTTAACGTCCCTAAAGCTAATCTTAAGTGACATTTTGTAGCTCCCGGATATAAGTGATGCTTAATGAGAATTTTCCCTTGGATCGGGTTCGGATCTGCCCCCCCCCACGCATTTGTGTGGCAAGGGATAAATAATATGTCCCCCACACTCCTTTTTAGCAGAGTGAAGTAGTCTCTGCTCTGTCCGTAGATCCTTAGTTTTTGCTTGTTCATATAGTAGTGGGCAGAAGGCTCGCAGGATCATATTACTGATAGTTCCAGTACGAATATTCTTATGTGTATTAACTTCTGAAGTTATCCCTATAATCTTTCATTATGAATATTATCCTGAGTTCAATGTCTATAGACGGTACATCACCATAATCTTAGTATTGATATTAGCTCATTTGTATATCACCTATCTGTTTTTATATGTACATGTGAAACTGTCTATGGGGCTCATTATCTCTGACACAGCGTTTGGTATTTGTATCTTTGATGTTCTTATGCTTAACTGAAACATCTTCCCTTAATGATATTATTAGTTTTAGGGACCTACCCGTGGTCCTAACTGTCATGGGAAGGAGCCTGTAGAACGCAGGCCTTATCTAAGTCTGCATTACTTAAAACCCCTCTGAGTAGTACTTTTAATACAGGGGTCCAAAAGTGGCCCCAGCAGTATTGGTGGGGTAAAATGAGGGTGATATCAGGTTTGCCTTTTAATCTTCACACATTTGACTACATTTCAATTTGGGACAGCCATACGAATATTATGTTAAGGGTGTTATACGTACATCTGTACATATGTTGTTATGTATCTTTTATTTTCGCTCTTTCTTAAGTATGCGATATGTATCTTATTATGTATTATGCGGCATGTGTTTGTATGAGCAAACTATTTTTGTCTTGGAAGTTGTTATTCCCTCAATAAAAATACTTAAAAAAAAAAAAAAAAAAAAAAATGTGTCTGGCCACTGGCTGATCACTTTCACCAGTGGCCAGGGCTGCACGTATGGATGTCTTGTGATTAGCCATGCGAGTATGTAGATCATCATTCGTTTTGCCAATGTAATATCAGCCACAGCAACAATGCAACATGTACACTATAAATTTGGTAGTGCATGTGAATCTGTGTTTGATGGCAAAGTGCTTGTTGTGCCATGGGTGCACAAAATGGGTAGTTTGTACCAACCCATTACAAGTAGTGCACCCCGTACATTTAAAACAGCCATGTTTAGGTTTCCCTAACCAAGTCTTATTGGTGTAACTTTGAATATTGTCTGGGTGCATCAGAAAGTCCCTTAAGGATCTTGGATGCTTGTATCCAACCCTTGGATGGGTCATGTTCTTGAAAGATAAGTGTTCATCCATATTGATGGTATGCCAATTCTCCTGTAGGTTGCTAGGTGTTTGCCATTTATCCGGCTAAAGTCATCCTTGGAATTGTGTCAGGTGTCACATTACTGGTTTTCTTGCTCAATACTTCTGTTTGCATCAATCTGGACATTGTAGATTTAACGTCCTGTAGAGCTTTACACTTATATCCCCTCTGGATAAACTTCTTCTCCATTTCCTGGAGTTGTTCCAGCTTCTTACTCTCTGTGCTGTTATTCCGTACCACTCTCTTCATTTTGCAGATAAGCAATACCCTCTTCAGGGCTGGTGGATGGCAACTCTATGCTCATAAGATGGAGTTCCTATCTGTCTCTTTGGTAAATAGGGTAGTTTCCAGGTGATTACCATTCTTAAAGATTAACAAATCTACAAACTCTATACAAGTATCAGAAGCATTCATTTTGAATTTAAGGTGTTCACTCAATACATTCAATTGTGAAAAGCAGTTCTCCAATTCTTGTCGGGTTCCTGTGCATATGATGCACAGATCGTCTATGTACCTCTTAAACATCTTAATGTTAGGACTCGTAAATAAATTTGTGTCGAATAGCTCAAATTCTGCCATATAAATATCGGCATATGATGGGGCCATATTCAACCCCATTGCTGTGCCAATCGTCTGTAAGTAAAATTTCCGTTCAAAGCGAAAATAATTAAATTCCAGGCAGAATTCAAGGAGACGTAATATTACCTAAACTGGTGGACCCACATATGGGTATCTGTTTAAATGTCTCCTTGTGGCCTCCAGACCACCAGCATGGGGAATAACTGTATACAAACTGGTGACATCTAGTGTCACCAGTAAATCAGTGTCTGTGATTGTCATATCCTCCTGTTGAAGAATCTTGATCATTTCAATAGAATCTAGTAGAAATGATGGGATGTTTCTCAATATAGGCTGGAGTATGGAATCCATGTAAATGGAAAGGGATTGTAATACAGACCCCCAAGCTTAGACAATAGGTCTCCCAGGAGGTTTCTTTGGATCTTTGTGTACCTTAGGCAAGGTATAGAAGATAGGCGTTATTGGGTAATCCCAAAGTTCTTCTTTAGATTTAGGTTGTCTTTTATTTCTTTTTCTGTCCAGGTGATCCGATACTGCTTCTATTATATTCAGGTCTGGACTCTGTGGAGGCCAGTCCGTGACTGTCAGTGTTTATAAGCTGTTTATCTCTCCAAATATGATTTCACTGCATTAACAGTATGCTTGTGATCATTATCATGCTGAAAAATAAAACCATTTTCAATTAGGTGTTTTCCAGAAGGAATGCGATGATGAATTAAAACTTGTCTGTACTTTTCAGCATTCATTATCCCATCAATTCAGACAATATCACCAACACCAATGGAAGAAATGCAGCCCCAAACCAGGACTGACTCTGCACCATATTTCACTGAAGGCCTCAAGCACTCATTCTTCCATCTCTCTCCAACTCTTCTTATCACATATTGTTAAACATTGTACCCAAGAATATCAAACTTGGATTTGTCACTCCATAATACTCTTTTCCACTGATCTTCATTCTAATCTTTGTGAGCTTTAGCATATCTTAGTCTTTTCACCCTGTTCCCCTTCTGAAAAAAGTTGTTTCTTGGCTGCTAGCTTTCCACAAAGACCATTCCTGATAAAGCTTCTTCGGACTGAAGAAGGGTTAACTTGGCATCTCGATGAAACTGCCAGATGCTAAGCCAGGTCCTTGCTGGACTGTAATAAACTTCTCATCAGATTTTAAATGTTTTCTTGGCCTTCCGCTCCTTTTTTTGTCATTGACCTCTCCTGATTCTTCAAATTTCTTTATACCAGTTTGAATACCACATCTTGAGTATCCAGTTTGTTTGCTGATTACCATTTGAGAGTGGCCTTGCTGATTCAAAAGTATAATTTTATGTCTGTCAAATTCTGTGATCTTTGGCATTTTGAATGGAATGATGTGATTGAAAGTTGGCCTTATTAGCAAGCTTCCAATTAATTAAACTCATACCACATGTGTATGTAATGCTCAAGCATGTCTAACACAAACCTGGTGTAATAGACTTTTTCACAGCAGTCATTTTCACATGAAATAGTAGGACAAATACAGGTGTTAGCAATTAATTAGGGTTCCATTCCATTTAGGTTTATGAGAACCAAGTTCCTGTTATTGTTTAAGTGTAAGGGGAGGTCACACTAAGTATTTGCCACTTTAGCCTATAGAAGCATTTTTTATTAAAAAAATAATTCTGTTTTTTAATACTTCATACAAATATCCTGTATTTTCTTGTACTATTATAATAAAGAGTCTGAGAAATAATTATATATGGTCATTTTACCATTGAAAAACAAATAATCTAATAGTGGCCTAAGACATTTGCACAGTATATTTAGACATGTGTATGTTTGCATCTCAATGTGAAAGCCCTTTGCCTTTTTTTTAAGACCTGAGACCTCATAACTTTGAGCCCCCATAACTTTTTTATGAAATTTTTTAAATAAGTTTTAATAGACAGTGTTATTATGAGTGTAATTGTACTTTTAAATGTATTTTTATGTGCGTTATGCAACATTTTTGTCTTGCGTAACAGTTAATCAGAGACCTGAGACCTCATAACTTTGAACCCCCATAACTTTTTTATGACATTTTTTTAAATAAGTTTTAATAGACAGTGTTATTATGAGTGTAACTGTACTTTTAAATGTATTTTTGATGTGTGTTATGCAACATTTTTGTCTTGCGTAACAGTTAATCAGAGTTCTAAAGTCGTGCTATCCCGACACATGCTAAATTCAATTGTGCTCAAGCAAACGTGTTTACTTTCAACTTGTAATACATGCACTACTTCCAATGAGCTGCGATAAACCCCTTTTCGCTTGCGCTCAACATTTCACATGTCACTCATAATCTAGCAACAAAGGATGCAAAGATAATTAAACAAAATTGATTAAATAAACACATTGGAAGGTTGTTTACAATGGTATGGAATCATGAAAGAAAAAATGTACTTTCTTGGGGATGTTTACTAATATGGACAATTGTTAATCAAGAAACATGCTGTGTGGTGCAGTATGTTAACTTTACAAAAAATTTAATATAATACCATGAGGTTTAAGGATTAAAACAAATAAAACAATTTGTGTGAAAGATGCATGCATTTTTCATCCCATGAATTCTTACAGAGATTACTAGCTATAAAAATAAAAACAAGTGTTATAAAGTCAGTTGCAAATAGTTCTACAAAATAAATAACTAAATTATACAAAAAAAGTTATGCGATTGATAAAAAAAATTAAACCAAAGCAAAATCCTTAATGTTAAGAAAAACATTTTATAAAGTAAAAGTCCTATATATTGTGGACTTTTTAACAGGTAGGGTCATATTGACATTTATTCGACCTACATATAGCTATAACACAGGGGTCATTAATATTGGGATTGGCTGATGTACATATTAGATATACGAACACTTGTGCTGAAGATAACTCCTGAAAATAAAACTAGATCGTTTTCACATTTATAGTTTCAAATATATAGGAAGTTAGTTACTATTAAAAAAAATTAAAGGGATAGTGTACCATTAAATATTTTTACCTTTTTGTTTCCAATGGCTTGTTATAGCAGCCGCAGAGTATAAAATGTATAAAAAATGGCTCCTTTGGATTTATTTTTGTATTTTGATAGCTGCTTTTGTCCTTTGAGACCACAACCCATCAGAATGTGTTGAGCTTGCAGGGAAATCAGATCTCCTTATTTTATCACTTTCTGTACATGCTAATGCTTCCTTATCTTATATCTGTTTTTAAACCTAAGCCCTATAACTGATGTTAAAAAGTGCTGTGATATTTTAAAAAGGGATCTGACGCAATGTTGAGAAAGCTGGCAAAATACTCCAAGTGGCTGATGTCATTGTTTAAAGGCAGCACCATTGAGAGGTGTTTTACTATACATCACAATAAGTGGCAAAGCTGGTGAAATATTCCAAGCAGCATTGGCACCGACATTGGTGATATAAATTAAAGGATCCCTTTTAAATAGGTCACCAAACCTAATAAACATAACTATGAACCCCTAAACCACCAACACCCCAGATTAATGAACTCCCCACTATGTTTAACCTCTAAACCACCAATACTCCACCGCATTATTCCCCTAACCTTCTTAACTCCTACACCGTCAATACCCCACCACAATAAAGTCCCTACTCTGCTTAACCCCTTAACAGCCAATACGCAAACGCAAAAACCTTCCTACTCTACTTAACTTCTAAACTACCACAACACCACCGCTAACTACCCCTACATTACTTAACCCCATTACAGCTACTCCCCAAGACCCCTAACTTAAGACTTCCTAAATTACACAAAATAAAAAATACTAACAATACAAAACAAAACGCATTACAAAAAAAAATACTACCAAAAAAAAACTTGCAAACAGTTATTCATATACTAAAACTAAAGTGCCCTTAAAAAAGCCCACCCCAAAATAAAGAACCCTATACTAACAATAAAACTTAAACTAAAAATTGCCCTTAGAAAGGCCTTTTGTAGGGCATTGCCCTAAAGGGATTTAGCTCTTCTGCATTTAAAAACAAAAATATAATAAAAATAAAAAGCTTATCGTAAAAAAACTAAAAATTGCCCAATTTGAATCTGGCTCCCAGGTGGGCAAATGCTACTCCAAGGTGGTGCCCCACTTCTGACGCATCTGTTTTTTTTTTTACTTGCATGAAGTTTTTTACTCACCCTATTGCTTCCATGAATCCATAAATTCTACTTGTTAACCGTGCTACACTATCCACCATTTTTATTCCACTTCCAATGGAGTAATCTTCATTTTAATTGGGATACTTCACCAGTAGTGGTATATATTTTAAGGGCAGCCCTGCAGATTAGGTATAAAGTTTCTTGTCACCTTTTCAATGGCGAGATTTTCCAGTGTGAGACAGGATTAGTAACAGTTAGGTTAGGTATGTATTATTTAATGTGTTCCTACACAGAAATAGTTTTTTATTTCAGTGAATGCGCTATCTGTGCTGTGTAGGAACAAATCAAATACAGCACCCCCTCTCCGCTGATAGTGCAAATAAGTGGCGATGTCGGCAGAGTTTTGCAGAAGCCACAATCCCTATTATATCCTAGGGGAGACACATCACCACTAGTCAGCATTTTGTGGTCATACCCTTTTTTTTAATATAACAATGTTTTAAATATCGGGCCTTAGAGAGATCAATTGGAAATTAACATTTTATTGCTTATCTCTTCTACATCCACTTGGAGTGCAATTTCTTCTACTGCCTTTGTTTGCTCAGCTTTTTCTAACCTATAATTAAAGGGACAGTCTACACCAGAATTTTTATTGTTTAAAAAGATAGATAATCCCTTTATCACCCTTTCCCTAGTTTTGCACAACCAACACAGTTCTATAAATACACTTTTTACCTCTGTGATTACCTTGTATCTAAACCTCTGCAAACTGCCACTTATTTCAGTTCTTTTGACAGGCATCCATTTTAGCCAATCAGAGCTGGCTCACCTGAACTCCACGTGCATGAGAACAGTGTTATCTATATGACACACATGAACTAACACCCTCTAGTGGTGAAAAACTGTCAAAATGTCCTGAGAGAAGAGGCGGCTTTAAGGGCTTAGAAATTAGCATATGAACCTCCTAGGTTTAGCTTTGAACTAAGAATACCAAGAGAACAAAGCAAAATTGGTGTTAAAAGTAAATTGGAAAATTGTTTAAAATGACATTCTTTATCTGAATCATGAAAGTTTATTTTTGACTAGACTGTCCCTTTAAGCATCAAAACTTTCTGTATAGGGATATATACCTCAGGCAAAATAAACTATTTAAAATGATGAAATAAAGTAAAGGGAGATATTTGTATTCAATTTAATACACTCCAGCATGTAAAATGGATCTTTGGGAACAAATTAAAGTGAAGAAAAAAATGGGTGTACTGTCCCTTTAACATAAATATTTGTACAAGTACGTATACTTTATAACTAAATGAATAGTTTTTTGGCAACACATTATTGATGTCTCTTCTGTGCAGTGCTTCTTTCTACCTCACAAGATCCTTTGGACTATAGGTTGAACAGCTCTGCTAGCAATAGAATCTATAATTCCCAAATGAGTCTGGGTATACAGAACATAAATGTGTGAAAGAAATGATAATAAATTTGTACTGTTATAAAAAGAGACTGCTGGTTAGTGTATTATATTTGGGTCCATGGACAGCTTTATGCACTTACAGCACAGTGGTATTTACAACTTGGTTGAGCTAACTGCATACAAAGCCATGAGTGATCCTTTGTGTTATTTTAATATTTTATTGTTCTAAATAATGTATTGGAAGTCCTGAATGGTATGAGCAGCTTCCTATAAGGGTGCAGTCTGTCAAACACAGTCCATTAATGTCTTGCTTTACTCAAAAACATACAAGCTAGCCTGTATAGCTGGTAGCTTGTATAGTCTAACAGCCAGCACACTTTGACTTCTGCCAATCTTCTGCTTTTCATTTGGGCAGTTATAACAGTTATGGACAGTCAACATTCTAAGTTTTAAATAGGATATGACTGCTCAGCAAAACACTGTTGCTATGTGTTCCAGTGGCGTCACTAGGGTTGGTGTCACCCGGTGCGGTAAGTTATGGTGTCACCCCCCCCCCCCACCAGAAAGCAGACACACACAAAAACACAGGCAAACACACATACAAACACTCAGACACACTTAAAACATACTCAGATGCACACACAAACACTCGGAAACACACTCAGACACACACACAATAACACACACACAAAAACACTGAGACACACACACACACACACACACACACAAAAACTCAGACACACACTTACAAAATATGTAAACTGCACTGCATTAATTATAAAGCGCATGCCTACAGCTGCTCCCTGGCTCAGCAGAGCATCAAATGAAAGATAAACAGAGCACTCTAAAAATAAATCACTAAAGAAAAGTTTTAGGTGCAAACTATGAAAATTCTGCTCTCTGACTCTGTTCCAAGCCTGTCAGTGCACAGCCCCGGGCCGCGTGCCTACCGCTTCTTATGGCCAATCACCTCTGCACTCGGCCCACCCCCAGACCCCCGCCCGCCCTCCTACCTGTTCAGTGTGCACTTAGTGTACCGTAACCGTAATGGTCTGGTGGGCATCATACGTGGCTCCTTCACTTTAAAGACAGTGTCAAACAGTCATGCGGTCAGGTGCCAGGCATCCCCTCATGATTTGCCAGTTCCCGTTTAGAGAGACAGCACAGCAGTGAGTGACTCCACTGCTCCACATGTCACTGAGCAGTGAGCACAGATAGGCAGGCAGGTTTAGGCTAGCAGCACAACTTTGCAAGCCCCACGGCATGCCCACAACATTCATAGTGAAATTGGGCAGGGGAGAAGCAAAGTATAAACAAGCAAAAGCAGCCGGGAAAACTATTTGTTGAAATTGCAGCACTGGCTCAAGGGGCAAAAAAATTGTGTGTCTACATCTTCCCCAGTCCCACCAATGTTCACAAATGCCAGCCCCTCTAATAAAAAAAAAAATCTATTTTTTTTTTTTTTTGGTGTCACCCCCTGGAGGGTGTCACCCGGGTGCAGCCCGCCCCCCCCCCGCCCCCCCCTAGTGACGCCACAGTGTTTGCCTCCTAACGCTCTAATCTGTAAATAGAGACACAATTCTGTTATATCTTCATATGGAGTGTGTAACCACAGAGATGTTTGAAGGAAATTTGTGTTAGAGGGTCATTATGACAACATATGTTAAATGTAAATCCAGCAGACATGTCACCTTCTTGGACATGGACTTTGAACCCACTGACATAAATGACGATCATGCTTCAGTCTTGACACAAGACAGAATGTTTATTTTGTATAGAAATTATTTTTTCCTATTAGGGAAAATGCAGCAATTACAGAAATCACCACTAGACAGCCTGTTTCGTTCTTGTTAGAACTCTTCAGTAGCAGATAGATTTCTGATTGCTGTTTAGGTAAAGCTCATTTCAGGGTTAAATCAAAATTAAATAAAATTATGGTGGAGATAAAAGTTTTAGATCAAAATCCTCCATGTCTCAAAAGTAAATCAATAAAAATTGTTGCATTGGTAACAGTGTATATGTAGTCTTACTGGGTGAAAGCATGCGGGGATACTTGCCTAGATGTGCTAATTTCCTATGCAACATTTTTTTATTGATTTACTTTTGAGACATGGAGGATTTTGATCTCAAACTTTTATCTCCACCATATTTTTAATGAATTTTGATTTAACCCTGAAATGAGCTTTACCTAAGCAGCAATCAGAAATCTATCTGCTACTGAAGAGTTCTAACAAGAATGAAACAGGCTGTCTAGTGGTGATTTCTGTAATTTCTGCATTTTCCCTAATATGGAATCCCTGTGTGTTAACACAGTATGAAGCAAAACATCTGAGATGTTGGATATCTAATTTGCATATCTTACCTAGAATCCTCTAGTCCATTGGTAACAGTGTATATGGAGTTTTACTGGGTGAAACCAAGCGGGGATACTTGCCTAGATGTAATATTTTCCTATGCAACAATTTTTATTGAAATTAGAAATAAATAAAAGGCAAATTACGCTGAAACAGCATCATTTGATTTGTATGTGTTTCAAAATATTTTTACAATCCCTGTCACGTTCACTCTCCCCAGCAAGAATCTGCATTCCAGTTAGCGTTTTTACTTTCTATGACAGTAAACATGCAACTGGCAAGGAGTTCCTGGTCCAGCCCCTTTTACTAGCTCATTACATGAGGTCTGTCCATAAGAGTATTGGAGTGATATTTCTCACTAAGCTGAGACATTTTAGATCATCTGGCCCATAGCCACATTGAAGTGGTTAACTTTTTTTCACACAAAAACTGGCAAATGTTTAAAGGGACAGTCTACTCCAGAATTTTTATTGTTTAAAAAGATAGATAATCCATTTCCCCAGTTCAATAAATTTTTTACCTCTGTGATTACCTTGTATTTAAGCCTCTGCAGACTACCACCTTATTTCAATTCTTTTGACAGACTTGCATTTAAGCCAATCAGTGTCCTCTCATAAATCACCCCATGGGCATAAGCACAATCTTATCTATATAGCACACATGACCTAATGCCCTCTAGCTGTGGAAAACTGTCAAATGCATTTAGATAAGAGGCAGTCTTCAATGGCTTAAAACTTAGCATATGAGCATTCCTAGGTTTAGCTTGCATCTATGAATACCAAGAGAACAAAGCAAATTTGATGACAAAAGATAATTGGAAAGTTGTTTAAAATTAAATGCCCTATCTGAATTATAAAATAAATGTTAACTTGTAATATCACAAAACAAATATATAACCAATAAAGAAAAAAATTGATAAAGCACTGGTAAAGATATGTGATCTTCAGGAATCCAGAAGTTAAAATCCTTGTAAGAAAAGGAAATAACAACAAATAGTGAAATCCTGTATACACAGATTATATAAAAAAAAGAGGTGGAAGTATCTACTCACACTCTTGGGAGCTATAACTTAACTCTCAGTAAAACGACTCATGTGTTAAAGTATAGATGGATCAAGGGACATCAAAATTTGCAAAAGCTATTTATTACTCCAGTAAAATCACTCAGGATAAGGGAACAATTGTAAAACACAATACTGACTGTAAAATCACCAAACACAGCAATCACAGACAGCTGCAGAGTGTAAATTTCAAAGTCCCAACCCTCCTTGTGACATCAGAGTTCCAACAGTCCAACCAGATCCGACGTACATTTCACCAGTTGTAGCCAGCTTTTTCAAGGATATCTAGGTGTCCCATGTTGCTTACTTTATAGTCTAAGCTTCTTTCCCATTCGTTCTTCTTAATTGTCAATTTAGTTAACTCTTTATGAGACAAACTCTTGTACTTATATCTAAAATGTATTTAGGAAAAGTGCCAATGTGGGAACATCAAAGAAGTAACACATAAGCAATTAATGTTTAAAATACAAATACATTATATACATAAATAAAATTAAAACATACATATTTATTTGTTACCATAAAAAATATTTTAAAATATATTTCCTTCATATTTCCCATACTGGAATCAAACTCATTTTCATAGAATACATTAAAATAGTTAAAAGATTGGTGTGTTAACCGTTCTTCCAAACAGGTCTCAAATCTTTATGTTATCCTTTTGGTCTATTTATAATTTTACAATGTACCTAAATAAATACAAATATATAAAAACTAATAACACTGGGATATCATTCCAGTGAGAGTGAGTGTTTACCCATAATTGATAGCAATATTTGATTTGACATATAATATTACAACATATAATTTTAAAAAACAAAAAAGAAAAGAAAAGAACTTAATATCTATAAATCCATCTTAATAAAATATTTCCACTAGGAATCGAACCTATACTTGCAATATATAAATTCCCAAGGTCAGAGTGCTAACCTCTCACCTACACAATCGTTTTAAGTTTTAGGGAAGTAAATATTACTCTATATTGCAAAATATCTTGTCTGTCTATTGTATACAGACCACGCTATGGGAATTCTTATCATATGTATATAAACTACTGTGTAATATTTATAGTTAGAGATATTCTAAACAGCTTCCCATACATGGGTTTCAATTATATTCATTCCTTCAACCAACAAATATTAAGAGGATTTATTTCAAATTGTGACAGATAGACAGAGTGGACCATATTCTCTACAAATGGCAATAGTAAATTATATTTAAATAAAACCTTCAATAGGAATGCAGAAAAAATCATATATATTTCATTATTCCAGTATTTCTGATAGGGAGAATGTTGGATTTAGTTTAAGAAATTATGTATTTCAAAATCTTTGTTTAGTCCAAAGGGGATTAAAGTATTGAGATTAAAAATCCATTGCATCTCTATTAGCCCTTATTTGCTAGTTATGTTTCCACCCCTCCAATGGTGGACAACTTTTTGGATTCCTAAATACAAAATTACATCCTTTGGATTTTTATTATGGACTTTTCCAAAGTGGTCTGACACTGAGTGTTTCTTGTAACCATTTTTAATGTTATATACTGTACATGTTCCCTTAGTCTAGTAGCCAATGGTTTGGTTGTTCTACCAATATAAAATAAATGGCAAGAACATGGCAATAAAATATGACATTGTTAGTTTGACAAGTTAATACTTGTTTTATGTCATATTCTTTATTAGTTATTTTTTATTTGAAATTATTTATATTCTTTTTTTGTGTTGTGAAGCTATTACATCTTATACATTTTCCACATTTGTAAAAAATCTTTTAGACCTTCTGCAAGCCATGAAATTTTAGTTTAATCGCGTAAATATCCTCGTCACTTTATCTTTTATATTTGGAACCCATTTAAATATTATCTTTGGTTTGTGCTAAATTATATATATTAACCCTCCATCTTTTTTCAAAATGTGCCAGTGTTTATTCATTATATCCACCAATTGTCTATTTTGGGCACAATAATCAAGAACAATAGGTCCTGCTTTCTTATTGTCTATAAATTTATTTTACCTTTTCTTATACTGTAGGACATCATGTATGTCTTTATTTCTTATTTATGAAATGGTTTTATCGAACATGTCACCTTTTTCCTTATGAATCTTTGTTTAAAGACATTTGCTTGTTAGAGAAAAGCATTATCTTCGCTGCAGTTAGGTCTAAGGCGATGTATTTGTCCTTTTGGGATATTAATAAGCCAAGCCAATTCTTTAGATGGCAGCTATTTAATTCAATATAATTATTAATATCTACAGGCTTAAAATAGTTTTTAGTTTTTTTTTTTAGTCTAAAAAGGTTACCATTTGTTGGCTAGTATCGCAACTCAACTGAATATGCCTATCATTCTCATTTAGATGGAAAATAAAACTATACAGGTCAGCTTTGGAACCTTTGATAGGTTACCAGATTCGCAACCCAACTCTGATGTCACAAGGAGGGTTGGGACTTTAAAATTTACACTCTGCAGCTGTCTGTGAATGCCATGTTTGGTGATTCTACAGTCGGCTTTGTGTTTTACAATCGTTCCCTTATCCTAAGTGACTTTACTGGAGTAATAAATTGCTTTTACGTTTGATGTTCCTTGATCCATCTATACTTTAACACATGAGTCGTTTTACTGAGAGCTAAGTTATAGCTCCCAAGAGTGTGGGTAGATACTTTTCTTTTTTTATATCATCTGTGTATACAGGACTTCGCTATTTGTTGTTATTTCCTTTTCTTACAAGGATTTTAAATTCTGGATTCCTGCAGATCACGTATCCTTACCTATCTGAATCATGAATGTTTAATTGTGACAAGACTGTCCCTTTATGGTGTGCAGAAGATGGGATCCAGCTATTTCATTTACTGTAGCATGTACAAAACATGTCAGCATTTAAAGGGCTATAAAACACCTTGCAATTATAAAACTTTTTGTTGTTTTAAATTTTCTTAATATAATAGCCAAGTGTGAAAGTTTCTATAGCAGATAAACACTTTCTTTGCTGCAATTGTTTTTCAGTGGCCAAACACTGCCCACCATGTGCCTCATTAGAAAGAGCCACTGTAATTTTGTCAGAAAGTGTTCCATTGGTTGTCATTTCTTTATCTGACTCTCCCGATGAGACCAATTATGAACAGATATGCAGCAGGACAAGGCTTGTGAAATCTGGAGTTGTGACTTCCAGCTCTAAGAATTGGAAAACTCACAATTTTCTGAGTTAAATCACAAGAACATGTTGTGGAAAATTAATAATGAAAGTATATTGCAAAGGTTTTTTTTTTTTACTATACATAATGAAACATTTTATATTGCAATCTCAAGGTATTTGATTTCCCTTTACAAAAGTATGGATATATTAAACATATTTACTTGCATGCAATTAAATTGAACCTCACTCAAGCTATTAAAGAGACATTAAAGTCATTTTATATATGCATAATATAAATCAGCAATTAAGAACTGAATCCAACAATCTGCAGAGTTTATGTTATCTGCTATGCTTTGGCTAATTAGGTTCAGATTATAATAATGATAATCACAATAAAATACGATTTTATCTACTATAATAGAATAGTTTTTCTTTTGCTCTTGCGAAAAAGGCTTAAAATGGGGCATATTCTAACCTAGTTGAAAACCTAATCAAGTGGCTTTTGTAAAGTGTCCCATAGACTTTAGTGATTGAGTATTATCTATCTGTATTTATAAATTGCATGTTGATGATTTTTACCATATAAACACTTAGCAAAATGTCTCCCGCAATGCATAGAAACCACCCTCAGGATGAATGCACCTCCCATGCTTTGTGCATTAATGCCCCACCCCCTTACCATTAAGGATTACTAACTTTTGTTACTTATATGCAAAATGGAACATATATTTTAAATAACAATTAGTACACAAAGCTAATCTACCTTATAGTGTGTTGAAACAAAGCTCCATTTATTAATAAAAGCAAGTTTTATTTCATCCGCAGGACATCACTTCATCCAGCCCTCAAATATGGTCTGTACATGGTATAACACACTCACCAATCGGATGGCGAGTATTTGCATCTAATCAGAATTGTCTTGCCTAAAACTACGCATGCGCATTTTGATTTGTTTACTATCGCATACGCATATTGCGGGACAGAAGCCGGCAGCCTAAAGTGAAAATAATGCTGTGACGAATTTGATGATGTTTCTCTATCTCGCGCATCTCGTTGAAGAGTCGCTATCTTCCAACTGGAGTTGACAGCACGGATTGGAAATTGGTAACGGGCAGATAATGGGTTTGGAAAAATTTTAAATTTCATAGACTAATATATTAAACATGCTAAGTATTTGAAACGTGATGTGCATTGATAATGTGTTTATTTCAATGTATACTTTTGAAATATGATCAATTAGTTATTGACTACAGTGCCCCTTTAATGCATAGAAACCACCCTCAGGATGACTACATCTCCCATGCTTTGTACAGTAATGCCCCAACCCCTTATCACTAATGAATAGAATCCACCTTCAGGATGACTGCTTCACCCATGCTTTGTCAATTAATGCCCCACCTCCTCCCACTAATGCATAGAATCCACCCTCAAGATTACTGCAGCTCTCATGCATTGCCCAATAATGCCCCATCCCCTCCAACTAATGCATAAAACCCATTCTCAGGATGACTGCACCACCAATGCTTTCCCCAGTAATGCTCCACCCCCTTCCACTAATGCATAGAATTCACCCTCAGGATGACTGCCCCACCAATGCTTTGACCATTAATGCCTCAGCCAGTCCCACTAATGCATAGAACCTACAGGATGACTGGACCACCAGTGCTTTGCACATTAATGCTCCCCCTCTCTCACTAATGCATATAATCCACCCTATGGATGACTGCACAACCAATGCTTTTCCCATTAATTCTTCACCTGTTCCCATTAATGCAAATTATTCACTCTCAGGATCACTGCACCACCCATGCTTTGCACATTAATGCTCCACCCTTTCCCACTAATGTATAGAAATCACCCTCAAGATTACTGCACCACCAATGTTTTGCCCATTAATGCCCACCCCTCTCACTAATCCATAAAAACCACCCTCAGGATCACTGCATCAACAATGCTTTGCCCATAAATGCCCCATCCACTCCCACTAATGCATAGAAACCACCCTCAGGATGACTCCATTTCTTGAGCTACAAGTCCCACATCAAGACTTTAAAGACTACATCTAAGCCACCAGGTTTTGTATATTTTTAGTAGGTAAAGTAAATATTTAATAAAGCATATTTTTGATGGCAACATATTTATTTATTTACATTTTACAGTTTTTAAAACTGTATTTAACCATACAGCTCTATATGTGGTAAATACTCTCTGCTGATAACAATATAACACAAGCTAGATCTATTTTTTAAACAACAATAATTACAGTAAGGTAATATGTTTAAATGTTTATGTTAAATCAGTAATACAAAAGCATATAGCTTGAAACATATTCTGTATTTGCATTGACCAATAGGATGAAATAAAAGTCTTTTTTAATCTTTATTGGGAATGTGCGATTACTGATGCATTGTGGAACTGTGAAAGTGGCTGTTTTCTCTTAGCACTCTCGTGAGTGCATGCTGTAATAATCTTGATAGTCATGTTAAATGCCATTTAAATACAACAATTTGTGCTGTTTCATATCATTACTTCACTTAGCCCTGAAATATTGATCAAATCAATTTTGTGAAAAATTTACCAGTAAGTCTTCAAAACAGGAACAGAGAATGCAATAAACAAGTTTTAAAGCCAGCCATGGATAAAATATCATAGGAGTAGTATGAACAAGTGTCAAAATCAGAGAGCAGGCAGTGAAAAAGTTAAAGGCTAGAGAGCAAGAAGGTCAGTACACATCAAGGGGTAGATTTATCACGCAGCGGATGCTGTAATCTACCCCTGTAGTTTCAGGTTCCCCTGAAACTGAATTTTAGAAGCAGTGGTCTTAAAACCGCTGCTCCTTAACTTCTCCGCCACCTCTGAGGTGGCAGACAGCAATCATCCCGATCGGATTTGATCGGGATGATTGGCACCCCCTACTAGTGGTCGATTGGCTACGAATGTGCAGGGCGCTGCATTGCACAAGCATTTCATGAGAAATGCTTGTGCAATTATTATTATTATTATTCTTTTTTTATAAAGCGCCAACAGATTCCGCAGCGCTGCCCATGGGTACAAGGATAACAGTACAATGGAGAAGCAATACGATAAGACAAAATTTTACAGACAAAAACAGGGGTGAGGGCAGTCTCAGTTGAGTGTTGGGGACGGAAGCCAGATTGCAGGGGGTCAAGCAATGAGTTGGAGGACAGGAATTGGGTTAGGCGATTGAAAACTAGTTTCTCAAGTAATTTTGAAGCTAGCGGGAGCAGTGATATGGGGCGGTAGTTTGCAGGGGAGTTAGGGTCAAGGCAGGGTTTTTTGAGGATGGGTGTGACCTTTGCATGTTTGAAGGAGGCAGGGAATGAGCCGGTAGAAAGGGATAGGTTGAATAAGTGAATAAGAGCCGGAGTGAGGGTGGGAGAAAGAGGGAGAATTAGATGTGAAGGAATAGGGTCAAGTGGGCAGGTAGTGAGGTGAGAGGAAGACAAATGGGAAGCCACTTTGCTCTCAGTGGTTGGGAGGAGGGTGCAAAGAGTGGCAGAGGGGGTGACTGGGAGTGAAGTTGGGAGATTGCAGGTTTGTGTTGGGATGTTTCTTCGGATGGCAAGTGTTTTATTGAAAAATAGTCAGCAAGGTCTTGAGCACTGAATGCAGATGAGGGGGTGGTGCAGGTGGGTAGAGGAGAGAGTTGAAGATGGAGAAGAGTCTTTTAGGGTTTGAAGAGTGAGTGGATATAAGAGAAGAGAAGTATGTTTGCTTAGTTAAGCGAAGGGCAGAGGTGTAAGAGTAAAGAGTGAACTTATAGTGCAGGAAATCAGGTTAAGAGCGGGATTTGCTCCAGGCACGTTCAGCAGTGCGTGAGCATTTTTGTAGGTAGCGTGTTTGTTGGGAGTGCCAGGGCTGGAGCTGATGACGTGGGGATTTGCGAAGTTGAGGCGGAGAGAGAGTGTCAAGTGCAACGGAGAGATTATTGTTATAGTGGGTTATAGCAAGGTCAGGGCAGGATATCGTGGAAGTGTGGGAGAGGGTTATATGAATAAGATTGGAGAGTTGGGGAGGGTCCACAGTGTGCAGATTTCTACTGGTTCGGAGGCGAGAGGGGGAAGTAGGTTTAGCATCTATATTGGGATTAAAGGTGAGCAGATGGTGGTCAGAGATGGGAAATGGTCGACAGGCAACATCAGAGAGAGAGCAGAGTTAGGAGGAAACCAGATCAATAGAGTGTCCATCACGGTGGGTAGGGAATAGGGTGGATTGTGAGAGGCCGAAGGAGTTAGTGAGTGAGAGAAGTTTAGAGGCAGCAGGGGCAGATGGGTTGTCAATAGGGATGTTGAAGTCCCCCAGAATTAGGGTAGGTGTATTTGTAGAGAGAAAGTGAGGAAGCCAGACAGCAAAGTTGTCAAGGAATTGGGAGGTTGGTCCAGCGGGGCAATAGATGACTGCCACTCTGAGAGAGAGAGGGGAGAACAGGCGGATGCAGTGGACTTCAAAGGAAGAAAAGGAGAGAGATGGAAATGGAGATAGGTACTGATAGGAGCAGGAGGGGGAGAGTAAGATGCCAAAACTGCCACCATGTCTCTCACCTGGCCTAGGTGTATGGCTAAAGTGAAGACCACCATGAGTGAGAGCAGCAATGGAAGCAGTGTCAGAGGAAGATAGCCATGTTTCAGTAATAGCTTAAAGGTTAAAAGTGTTGGAAACAAACAGGTCATGAACAGTTGTAAGTTTGTTGCAGACAGAGCGAGCATTCCAGAGGGCACAAGAAAAGAGAGGGGATAGCTGCTGCGGGTTAATGGAGATGAGATTGTTGGTATTGAGTGTCCTTGAATTTTTGCTGTGGGAGACGGAGCAAGAGTGTAAAAGTGTGGTGATTGCTGCAGGGCCAGGGTTAGGAGAAACATCACCAGCAGCAAGCAGTAGTAGCAGTGAGAGTGACAGAAAGTGAGAGTGAGACTTGTAGGAGCACATATGACTAGACACAGGAGAGTTAGAGGGAGAAGTGTTTCTAAGGAAACAGAGTAGTTCATGAGAGGACAGCATAGGGGATGAGAGAAGGGAGGGTGAGATATAGATAGTGTGGGGGTTGTTGTTATAGGGACATGCAGTGATTTTTAGGAGAAGGGCAGACAGAGAGAGCAGAAAAGGCATGGAGAGCATTGTGTATGTGTATAGTTATTAAGTTTACCTGTTAGTTGGTCTGCAGTTTCAACCTCCAGTTTCTAACTCCAGTTATTAACTCAGACACTTTTAATCAAAGAGCCACTTTAGACTCAGAGAGCCAAGGCTCAAAAATGAGCTTGTGACTTGCAATATAAAGAAATGAGTGTGATGGAGTAATTCTGTTCAGCTGATTAAAAGTAGTTGGGTTAACCAGGAATTACACACTTGCAAATTAGAGGGGGGGGGGGTGGCAGGATGCATTACAATTATACAAAGTATATGATAAAATGATGCAATGATAAATGCCGACACAATGATAAATCGGCCCCTATGTGTCAAGATGGAGCAGGAGGAGAAAACAATATCAAGGAGACATAGAAGATCCATAAAAGCATATACTTTGTGGGATTACAATAAGCTCATGATAATGCATTTCATATCTCACACATAGGCCCCGATATTCAAAGCATCGACAGACCGACGAGGACCTGACTTTCTGGTCATGTTGGCCTCACAGTCTGACAGTCTGTGGATTTATTGTAAAAAAGCAGACCCGTAAAATAACAGCGATTGTAATGTCTGCAATCTACCTGACTAATAAAGTATACAAAAAAAACAAATCCCTTTTATATAACTATAGGAGCTATGTCACAACATTTATATACAATGTAAAAATTATATGCATTGCTATTTGTATATAATTTAAAATGTAGTTAGTTTTTCTTGTCCGTTTTATTAATTTAAACATAAATATGTCATTTAAAATATATATATTTATGTTTAAAATAATAAAATGAACAAGCAAAAATAACTACATGTTAAATTATATACAGTACTGAAATAATATGCATTATACATGACAATGCATATCATTTTAACATTGCATATCAATGTAATGCTACAATAAAATATTCACCCCTTACGTGCACTTTTGTATATGTCAGAACTTTTGAATATTTCGCCGTCATTCTTGACATTGCGACTGATCCCTTTTAAATATATCGCCACCTCGCAATACTTTGATCATTGGGGCAATAGGGAGATTGCTGCACGGTTTGACAAAGGTATCAATAAAGTGATCACACTTCTAGATGCCCTCATAGACCTGCCCTTTCTGTGACCTACCACAAAAAAACAAGATCCCCACACTCTGTATACTCAGTGTAGATAAAGTCACAGCATTTGTAAGTAAAACAACATCCTTTATGGAACAAAAGTTAAACACATATGGGGAATCCCATGAGTGTGTAGAATAGCACAATAGTCTCTGCAATATAATATATTTTTCATGCTTACAGGGCACTTTTTCCTGGACATCATCTTGAAAGGTAAGCCCCTATGTTGCCTAACACAACCCTGACATTTTTCCAGGAGAAAACTGCAAAGCATACCACTTTACCCATTCTGCAAGATAAGCATTTTTATCATGGTTACAGCAAAGTATACTGCATTAATCTGAAATGTGTGGTAAAAGGAAAATTGGTTTATTCTAGATTTAATGTATTCAAATC
The DNA here is from genome assembly GCF_027579735.1 of Bombina bombina. NCBI lineage: Eukaryota > Metazoa > Chordata > Amphibia > Anura > Bombinatoridae > Bombina > Bombina bombina. The sequence continues at coordinate 1,255,656,228 of NC_069500.1, forward strand.
CTTTCAGTAGAACAAGAAATATAAAATTAGTTAAATGATTTATGTGTAGTACATTTATTAACAGGAAAATGTATAACATCTTACAAAATAAGCAACAGCAGAAACAGGTTTCGTATGGCTTTGACTATTTTAGTATTGTGCTAGTCTTTTACAATAACCTATAATAATTTGCCTTTTATACTGAAATTTGGTGACATCACAACAAAATATTTTTGTAGTACTTGAGAATGTTCTCTACATTTTGCCTTAGGGCTCCATGTACTAAGCAGTCAGCGAGCTACCCGCAAAAAATCTCACGTCAAAACTCGCAAACTGATATGTACAAAGTCGTCAACTATGTTCAAACTCGCATCTTTAAAATTGCGAGCGTACTTATCCGCCAAACCTCGCTATCTCTCCATTTTTCACTGTAATTAGACACATTTGACCAACAACTCGCCAAAAACGAATGTACTAAAAAATCTATTTGTCCACTCGCGACAATTTCCGCTCCCACCCCGTTATTTTTGCCTCACAACCTTTTAGGTGGCGGTCATTGTTCATTTCGGCAGCTATGGAGTCACTTCTGTATTTGTTTATTCTCCGTGTGATGCAAATGCGGTCTAGAAGACTGAATACTGGAAATGTCGCTAATCGATTGGTTCGAAGGAGAGTTCGTGTCCCCTGTGTATTCCTTCCACGGGTTGGTTTGCACTGCCTTTCTGACCGAGAGATCATACAAAGATTCCGGCTTGATTGTGAATCCATATTACACCTGTATCGAGAGATTGAAGATCCTTTGGAGCCGATGACGGCTCGTTCACAAGCTATTCCGGGACTACTGAAACTATTAGCTGCATTGCATTTTATGGCAACAGGCTCCTTTCAGGCAGTTTCTAGCGTCATTATTGGAATGAGTCAATCTGCTTTTTCACACCACTTATCAAAAGTCATAGGGGCTATGATGGTTATTTTTCCTCGATATGTTTGTTTGCCATCTACCCCTGAAGAATGGCAATCTATAAAGTCCAATTTCTATAAGATGGCTGGGATGCTCAATGTCCTAGGTGCCATAGACTGTACCCATGTTGCTGTAAGACCACTTCAAGCTCTTGAGGAGATCTATAGGAATAGAAAGCATTTCCATTCCTTGAATGTTAAGATGGTCTGTGACCCCAACATGAGGATAATCAGTGTCCGTTCAAACTTCCCAGGCTCATGTCATGATTCTTACATCTTAAGGCAGACTGGCTTATACAGGAAGTTCGAGGATGGAGATATGCCTGAAGGATGGCTTCTAGGTAAGCATAACGGGTGTCTAATTTGTCTCTCATATCCATGTACATAAATTGCGCCCAATTTGTCGACTGTAATTAAAGAGTAATATGTATATTTTAAATTTGTATTGTATAGTTGTCAATCTTTATAATTATTTTTATATTAATATTTATATTTATTTTATGTCCTATTAGGAGATGGAGGCTACTCATGTACAGAATGGCTGTTGACTCCCTATAACAACCCACACACCAGAAATCAAGTACGTTTCAATGAAGCTCACCGATCTACCAGGGAGATAATTGAGATCACTTTCGGTCTTTTGAAAATGCGGTTTCGATGTCTTGATCGTTCTGGCAGCGCTATGCAGTATGCACCTGAGAAAGTGGCAAAAATTATATTGGTTTGCTGCATACTGCACAATATAACAATCAAAAGAGGCTGCCCATTAGAAGAAGAAAATACCATAGATGCTGCTGAATTAACAGAAGAAATATGTGTAGAACAAGCTAATAGGTGTGGTATGGCAACAAGGGACATGGTTTCCGAACAATATTTTGATGATTAAAATTCCTGTTTTAAGTTGATCAATAAAAACAATTTGCTTTATTAAATTGTCTTCTACTTTTTTTTAATAATTAAGGCTATTAAAAATCCCTGTTGATAAACAGATACATACATTACAGTTGTTGCTCTTCAATTATCAAAGGTTTCAAATAAATCAAGTTTATGATCAAAGTAATTACAGACAATATATTTTAAATAACGCTCTGTAATCACTCTCCAAAAAAGTTTGAACAATAATAAAGTTGTTTAGAAAAGTTGAAGTTTTATAGGGGCAAAATTCTTTTCCCGCGACTACTATTATTATTATTATTATTATTATTATTATCGGTTATTTGTAGAGCGCCAACAGATTCCGCAGCACTATAATATATGACGTTTCTGACACCTTGCATGTCACGTGTTAATAATTGGCCAGACAATTCGACTGACAGTTAAGTACATTAGCTTAGTCGCGGCGAGCGAGGCGTCAAATTTATCAATAATCCACCACTCTATTTATTGGGGGATTATTATTACATAGTGACAGCGGACACCATTTCACCCACTGCGAGTAACAGCAAGTTTATCCGCGTCTACAATTGGATTAATTGACGGCTTAGTACATGGAGCCCTTAGTGTGGTTATCCAGAAAATAATTATATAAATAGAAAGGAAGTTAACATTAACAATTTTAATATAGTTTACTTTTATTTATTTAAATTATTATACAAAAATATATATTACATTATATACACATCATTAAAGGGACAGTCTACACCAGAATTTTTATTGTTTTAAAAGATAGATAATCCCTTTATTACCCATTCCCCAGTTTTGCATTACCAACGCAGTTATATTAATATACTTTTAACCTCTGTGATTATCTTGTATCTAAGCCTCTGCAAACTGCCCCTTTATTTCAGTTCTTTTGACAGACTTGCAGTTTAGCCAATCAGTGCCTGCTCCCAGATAACTTCACGTGCACGAGCACAGTGTTATCTATATGAAATACGTGAACTAACGCCCTCTAGTGGTGAAAAACTGTTAAAATGCATTCTGAAAAGAGGTGGCCTTCAGGTCTAAGAAATTAGCATATGAACATCCTAGTTTAAGCTTTCAACTAAGAATACAAAGAGAACAAAGCAAAATTGGTGATAAAAGTAAATTGGAAAATTGTTTAAAATTACATGCCCTATTTGAATCATGAAAGTTTATTTTGGCCTAGACTGTCCCTTTAATCCCAACAGAAAAGCAAACAATTTCTACATAGATATACTGTGTCCCTTAAAGAAATAAAAACATTTGTATTGTTAAGTCTGACAAATTTGACGACAAAGATACAGTATATGGTAAACTGGTTATAATTACTACTAACCAGCTAAAATAAACATTATTGTTTTACGTTACGTTATATAGTACATACCCAAAGACTGAATTCTGACTATAAATAGAAAGCTTACCCAGTAGCTATTCTTCTGGCATTTCAATCTTCTCAGTTTTTTTGTAAAGTCCAGACTGTCGCAGACAGTAATTGTGACATGATTCAGAAAAACTAGTACAAACACTTACGATGTGTAGTTGAGAGTCACATACCATTTGGACATTGATAGAATGGAATTGTTTTCTGTTGCAGAACACTTACTCTCTTTCCCTGGGATGTCTCAATGCAATTTGTGTGCAGTCTATGGCCTAAGATCCCAGCAATATGGAAATATTGCAATTTTACTAAATGCCATTCCTGTTGTGTCTCTGGGAGATAAACTTGACGGTATCTAAGCAGTTCTCAGGCATCTGGAGAATATTGTTTAACTCATATCAACCGCAACCCTGGACACAGATTGAAAAAATGCTAAAAATGCATAAAATGCAAATTAGCCAATAATTTTAACATGTCAGGAATGGCCCTTATTCTAAACGTCACTGTTTCTAAATAGTCCTGAAGTTAAGTAAAAATCATCATAATTGATTGCCTCATTAGTCGGACTCTCCAAGTTCAATGTAACAACTTATATGACTCTCTTGGGTGCCTTATATTTATAAAGACATCCAGACACTCTATTGCTTCCTATGGGTGTATTGTTAGATGAAAGATATAGACAAAAAAGTGAGACATGAAACCCACAATATTTCTTTCATAATTGAGATAGAACATACAATTTTAAACAACTTTCCAATTTACTTCTAGTATATAATGTGCTCAGTTCTCTTGGTATCTTTTGTTGATAAGCATACCTAGGTAGGCTCAGGAGCTGAGAGCAAGCTGCTGGTTGGTGGCTGCACATATATGCCTCTTTTCATTGGCTTATTGATATGTTCGCCTAGTTCCCAGTAGTGCATTGTTGCATATTCAATAAATTATAGCAAGAGAATTAAGCAAAAAAAATGATAGAAAAAGTCAATTGAAATGTTGTTGAAATTGTATGCTTTATCTGATTCATGAAAGAAAAAAGTTGGATTTCATGTCCCTTTAATAGGCTTTGGCAATGTACAGTGCAAATATCAGCACAGAAATGCAGTGAAAGCTAGATTTCAATATGGCGGCTTCCATGACTAGAACCTCAATTTTATGCTTTTAAAATGTATTTAGGGCCAGATTACAAGTGGAGCGCTAAATATTACTTTCATGAAAGCAATATATGCACTCCACTGTGTAACACCAGCGCATGCTAATGTTCGCTAGTTTTGCAAGTTCACAGCAATTGCTGAGAAGCATTTCACTCATGAGAGCGTGCTTCTATAGGCTCCTATGGGAGTCTCTTTGTGATGCTGTCAGAGACGGCATCAGAACTTCAGGGCAGTGAAGGGGGTAAGTAGTGCAGGGGTGGCAGCAAATTAAAAAATATATGTATATGATTATATACATATATATTAATTAGGCTTACCATAATTTTTAGAGGTGAAACTGGGACCACCTGGCGCAGTGCCAGCGGGGGTGTGGTCAGGGGTGTGGCCAAGGGCGGGGCATTTGCCGACCGGAACTAATTTTTAAGTTAAAGATAAATTTGACAGTTAAAAATAAGAAACTAAACTCTTTTTTTCAAAATAACATTTTATTAGTCAGGAGGTAATGTAAATAAAAAAAAACACTTAGTGCAACAATAAGAACTTGCAAAATCCTCCTTAGGATGTGCCTCTATGCATCCCATAGATAAAATGACTTAATAATCGAAAATGCAATGCAATATACTCTCCCTTTTGTTAACAGAAAAATAAAACCATAACAATAAAATCAAAGTGAAATATATCTGTTTGGTGAATTTGAGGCCCAGATGTGGTGATTCAACATATTTTTCTTGACAGGTAATATTTTATTCAATCACTAGTACTTCCATATTTTTCACTTGAAACAACTTTTCTGAGAAATTGTTTGTTTCTTTTAATTTTTTCATAAAACTCTAAACAGCTTAAAGGCAAATTTATTTTAACCATCAAAAGACCACTGACTGTAGCTTCCAACATTTGACCCCTGTCTTCTGACCATACATTATTAATTATGGAAAACACTCGTTCAACTGGTGTAGAAGTACTAGGAAGACAAAGAATGTATTCTTCTAAAGCATTAAGATTTTGTACCAATATGTTTTTTTCTTTGCAATGAACAAAAAAATCTTTCCACTTTTCTTCATAATTAAAATTTTGTGTTGGCCAAATTTCTTCCCTAGAAGCCCAAAAGCTCTTAGCAATAACCACCTTATCAAATAATTGATCAATGTTTATTGCTTGCTTGCCTATCTTTTTATTTATCGTAACTGCAGACTCTTCAACAGTTGGCCAAGATATGTCTCCAGAATTTAACCAGACAAAGTCTTCTGCCTGTCCAAAGCTTTCCTTCCATAGGTCTAGTTATGAAAGACATCTTTCATAAAATCTTTCAAATTCTCCCTTCACTTTTTCAATGTTACCACCATTTTCTTCAAGTTTTCTCAGCAAAGCCTTTGCTCCTTGAGGTATAAATTCACACTGTTTCCGTTCATAGTGTGACATCTGCTGCACTGGCATTGTTCTTCTCCATGACCAAAATCACTTTGTTGAAAAGGCTAAGTTGCCCATGTACAAACCATAAATATATTTCACCACACTCATTGTCAAAGAATTGTTTTATCAATTCTGGGCAGTGTTCTTCAGAACAAAAGTAGGATTTCAAGCCCTCAAAATGTAAAGAATTCTTTCAACTGCTGGCAGCATTGACAAAAATCTGGTATTACCATGTTGTAAGAGTTTTTTGTATTCCACTCCGACAAAGTCACAAAATTCCTTTAAATGAGTTACACGAACTGTGTATATGTGAAAATATTTAAAAATTTTGACAACAAGTGCTTCAATGTCAATTTGTAATACGTCAACAGCTGTTTGGAGACAGTTGTGCACAATGTGTGCACCACAGCCAATGCCAACAAGGTCCCTTGCTAGTTTAGCTTTTAATCGGCTAAAAACATTGTTCTTGCCTTTTCGTTTTACACCGCCAAAATTTGTGTTACAATTGTCTCCACAAAATCCAACAACTTTTTCGTTTAACCCGTATTTGTCAATAACCGAGAAGAAGGCATCAGTCAAGATCTCAGCCGTCTCACCAGGAACAGTTTGCATATCTAAAAATTTGACTTGTACCCCTTGACCAGGTATATAGTATCGAATCATGAAAGGTATCATTTTTACATCTTTTCTATTTGAAGCATCCATAGAAATTGTGACAAAATTTGCCACTGCTAGGTCTTCAGTAAGTTCAGATTTGGCCATTGGTGCAATAACATTCAAAATCACTGCTTCACATTTTGTTCGTGCCAGATGAAATTTTGGCTCAAAGAATTTTGAGACCAACTTTGACCAACAGTCGGATGTCTTGAAACTCAAGTCATGCGAAACTGTGTGAAAAGCAAAGGTAGCTTCTTTAGCGGCAACGAGAAGTTCCAATTCGGTTGTTTCTGAGCTTTTAAAAAAACTATCTACTCGTGATGATGTAGCAACTGAGGCAACACTCACCTTGTGTTTTTGAGTTTGCAAATGGTTTTTAATATCAGACCTCCCTCCGTGAGATACCGAGAACACTGCAAGACAATGATCACATTTTACCCTGTCCAAAGAAAGCTTTTTTTAAAAAGGGTATTCCTGTTCTAGTTCTTTGGTAAATGTGCATGCTCTTTTCGGCATATTAAATTAGAAATTTAAAACTACAAATATCTACAAATAAATCTACAAAATCTTTGCCAAAGTAAAGTTCAAAATTTTGTGAATGTCAACAGTCTCTTGCACATGAGCTGTGACCACTGTGCAAAGTCCTAAGTGTTCCCCCTCAGCACCTTAGCTTCTTTGTCTCTATGGTAGGCTTCACCTTGGATTAAGTAGAGCTGTGGGATGCCTGAGGCTATGACCAGCAGCTCACTATCTGGTTCACTCCTGTAGAAAAGAAGGGTTAGTGAGTGGTGAGCAAAGTTCAAATGAAAGATCCTTTGCAACCACTTCATTAAAGTCTTACCTGTAAAGCTCCAAGATCGTGGCTCCTGTGAACACTACACTACACTACACTCCAAAGTGTCAAAATTATTCTGAAAAGAAAATATAAATAAATATATATATATAAATATAAGTGGTGAGCAAAGTTCAAATGAAAGATCCTTTGCAACCACTTCATTAAAGTCTTACCTGTAAATCTCCAAGATCGTGGCTCCTGCGAACACTACACTACACTACACTCCAAAGTGTCAAAATTATTCTGAAAAGAAAATATAAATATATATATATATAAATATAAGTGGTGAGCAAAGTTCAAATGAAAGATCCTTTGCAACCACTTCATTAAAGTCTTACCTGTAAATCTCCAATATCGTGGCTCCTGGCGAACACTACACTACACTACACTACACTCCAAAGTGTCAAAATTATTCTGAAAAGAAAATATAAATATATTCATTAAATCATTACTACCAAGGTTCTCTCAGTACAAATACATGGCGAGTCTGAGTGCTGACCTCTCAAAAACCCTTCTAGTTACCAATAGCTGGAAGGAAGCATTCGGTACAAACCCCTTCACCTGCTGAGCAGAAGGGGAGGTGTTAAGTATAAATGGGAAAGCACCAGGTGCTTCCCTCCTATACCAATATATGTGGCTGAGGGGGTCACTTTGAAATTATAGAATAATTAAATAATAACAAGAATAAACAGGAATTAATGCACAAACATTTAGTGAACATCTCAACTAAATCAGAACTTTGCTTTCCTGGCCTTTGGAATCAATGCCTTTCCATTTTACTTGTATACCTAGATAGGCTCAGAGGTAGCAATACACAACTAGGAGCTATCTGATGATTGGTGGCTGCACAATATGCCTCTTGTCATTGACTTACCAGATAGCTGCTCCTTCACAAAGGATACAAAGAAAATTAAGGAAATTTAATTATAGATGTAAATTGGAAAGTTGGTAAAAATGATATTCTCTATCTGAATCATGAAAGAAAAAATATTTCATACCTCTTTAAATTCATGTCCAAAATCAAGGTTACCTTAAAAGCACACCCTTATTAATTATTTCTTGACCCCAGCAGCACACCGTTATTAATTTTTTAATGATCCCAGCAGCACACCCTTATTTAATTTAATTACCCCAGCAGCACACCCTTATTATTTAATGAACATAGCAGCACACCCTTATTATTTAATGAAAATAGCAGAACACCCTTATTATGCTGGTGGGGTCAATTAATGGATGATGACCCCAGCAGCACAATTAACACAATTAATGATGATGACCCCAGCAGCACAATTAACACAATTCATGATGACCCCAGCAGCATAATTATATTGCCATTATTAATGATGATGACCCCAGCAGCACAATTATATTGCCATTATTAATGATGATGACCCCAGCAGCACAATTGACACAATTAATGATGACCCCAGCAGCACAATTATATTAACACAATTAATGATGACCCCAGCAGCACAATTATATTAACAATTAATGATGACCCCAGCAGCACAATTATATTAACATAATTAATGATGATGGCCCCAGCAGCACAATTATACTAAAGGGACAGTCTACACCAGACTTTTTATTGTTTTAAAAGATAGATTATCCCTTTAATACCCATTCCCCAGTTTTGCAGAACCAACACAGTTATATTAACACACTTTTAACCTCTGTGATTATCTTGTATCCAAGCCTCTGCAAACTGCCCCTTTATTTCAGTTCTTTTGACAGACTTGCAGTTTAGCCAATCAGTGCCTGCTCCCAGATAACTTCACGTGCACGAGCACAGTGTTATCTATATGAAGTACGTGAACTAACACCCTCTAGTGGTGAAAAACTGTTAAAATGCATTCTGAAAAGAGGTGGCCTTCAAGGTCTAAGAAATTAGCATATGAACCTCCTAGGTTAAGCTTTCAACTAAGAATACCAAGAGAACAAAGCAAAATTGGTGATAAAAGTAAATTGGAAAATTGTTTAAAATTACATGCCCTATCCGAATCATGAAAGTTTATTTTGGCCCTTCAACATAATTAATGATGATGACCCCAGCAGCACAATTATATAAACACAATTAATGATGATGACCCCAGCATCACAATTATATAAACATAATTAATGATGACCCCAGCAGCACAATTAAATTAACACAATTAAGGATGATGACCCCAGCAGCACAATGATATTAACACAATTAATGATGATGACCCCAGCAGCACAATTATATTAACACAATTAATGATGATGATCCCAACAGCACAATTAAATTAACACAATTAATGATGATTAATGACCCCAGCAGCACAATTATATTAACATAATTAATAATTGTGTTGCTGAGGTCATCATCATTAATTATGTTAATTTAATTGTGCTGCTGGGGTCATCATCATCATTAATTATTATGTTAATTTAATTGTGCTGCTAGGGTCATCATCATCATTAATTATGTTAATTTAATTGTGCTGCTGGGATCATCATCATTAATTATGTTAATATCATTGTGCTGCTGGGGTCATCATCATTAATTTAATGATGATGACCCCAGCAGCACAATTTTATATTAACATAATTAATGACCAGCAGCACAATATCACCATAAATTATAATTAATGATGATTGATCAGTGACCCCAGCAGCAATTATTATCATCATTAATTAATCATCATCATTAATTATGTTAATATAATTGTGCTGCTGGGGTCATCATCATTAATTTAATGATGATGACCCCAGCAGCACAATTTTATATTAACATAATTAATGACCAGCAGCACAATATCACCATAAATTATAATTAATGATGATTGATCAGTGACCCCAGCAGCAATTATTATATAAATTACACAGCAAATATCTATCATATATCATAATATAAATATATAAATAAAATAATATAACTTGACTTTAATGTACATATTACAATCAACACATAGCCTAGCTGTTAGTAACTAAGTCTATACCAGTGGCAGTTACTAACTTAGGCCTAGATTTGGAGTTCGGCGGTAGAAGGGCTGTTAACGCTCCGCGGGCTTTTTTCTGGCCGCACCATAAATTTAACTCTGGTATCGAGAGTTCAAACAAATGCTGCGTTAGGCTCCAAAAAAGGAGCGTAGAGCATTTTTACCGCAAATGCAACTCTCGATACCAGAGTTGCTTTCGGACGCGGCCAGCCTCAAAAACGTGCTCGTGCACGATATCCCCATAGGAAACAATGGGGCAGTTTGAGCTGAAAAAAAACCTAACACCTGCAAAAAAGCAGCGTTCAGCTCCTAACGCAGCCCCATTGTTTCCTATGGGGAAACACTTCCTACGTCTGCACCTAACACTCTAACATGTACCCCGAGTCTAAACACCCCTAACCTTACACTTATTAACCCCTAATCTGCCGCCCCCGCTATCGCTGACCCCTGCATATTATTTTTAACCCCTAATCTGCCGCTCCGTAAACCGTCGCAACCTACGTTATCCCTATGTACCCCTAATCTGCTGCCCTAACATCGCCGACCCCTATATTATATTTATTAACCCCTAATCTGCCCCCCAAAACGTCGCCGACACCTGCCTACACTTATTAACCCCTAATCTGCCGAGCGGACCTGAGCGCTACTATAATAAATGTATTAACCCCTAATCCGCCTCACTAACCCTATCATAAATAGTATTAACCCCTAATCTGCCCTCCCTAACATCGCCGACACCTAACTTCAATTATTAACCCCTAATCTGACGACCGGAGCTCACCGCTACTATAATAAATGGATTAACCCCTAAAGCTAAGTCTAACCCTAACACTAACACCCCCCTAAGTTAAATATAATTTAAATCTAACGAAATAAATTAACTCTTATTAAATAAATTATTCCTATTTAAAGCTAAATACTTACCTGTAAAATAAACCCTAATATAGCTACAATATAAATTATAATTATATTATAGCTATTTTAGGATTTATATTTATTTTACAGGCAACTTGGTAATTATTTTAATCAGGTACAATAGCTATTTAATAGTTACCTAGTTAAAATAATAACAAATTTACCTGTAAAATAAATCCTAACCTAAGATATAATTAAACCTAACACTACCCTATCAATAAATTAATTAAATAAACTACCTACAATTACCTACAATTAACCTAACACTACACTATCAATAAATTAATTAAACACAATTGCTACAAATAAATACAATTACATAAACTAGCTAAAGTACAAAAAATAAAAAAGAACTAAGTTACAAAAAATAAAAAAATATTTACAAACATAAGAAAAATATTACAACAATTTTAAACTAATTACACCTACTCTAAGCCCCCTAATAAAATAACAAAGCCCCCCAAAATAAAAAATTCCCTACCCTATTCTAAATTAAAAAAGGTAAAAGCTCTTTTACCTTACCAGCCCTGAACAGGGCCCTTTGCGGGGCATGCCCCAAGAATTTCAGCTCTTTTGCCTGTAAAAAAAAACATACAATACCCCCCCCAACATTACAACCCACCACCCACATACCCCTAATCTAACCCAAACCCCCCTTAAATAAACCTAACACTAAGCCCCTGAAGATCTTCCTACCTTGTCTTCACCATCCAGGTTCACCGATCCATCCTGAAGAGCTCCTCCTATGTCCTGATCCAAGCCTAAGCGGGGGGCTGAAGAGGTCCATGATCCGGTCAAAGTCTTCATCCAAGCGGGGCAGAAGAGGATCTTCCATCCGATTGAAGTCTTCATCCAAGCAGCATCCATCCGGAGCGAAGCGGCAGGATCCTGAAGACCTCCAGCGCGGAACATCCATCCGGCCCGACGACTGAACGACGAATGACTGTTCCTTTAAGGGAAGTCATCCAAGATGGCGTCCCTCGAATTCCGATTGGCTGATAGGATCCAATCAGCCAATCAGATTGAGCTCGCATTCTATTGGCTGTTCCGATCAGCCAATAGAATGCGAGCTCAATCTGATTGGCTGATCGGATCAGCCAATCGGATTGAACTTGATTCTGATTGGCTGATTCCATCAGCCAATCAGAAAATTCCTACCTTAATTCCGATTGGCTGATAGAATCCTATCAGCCAATCGGAATTCGAGGGACGCCATCTTGGATGACGTCCCTTAAAGGAACAGTCATTCGTCGTTCAGTCGTCGGGCCGGATGGATGTTCCGCGCTGGAGGTCTTCAGGATCCTGCCGCTTCGCTCCGGATGGATGCTGCTTGGATGAAGACTTCAATCGGATGGAAGATCCTCTTCTGCCCCGCTTGGATGAAGACTTTGACCGGATCATGGACCTCTTCAGCCCCCCGCTTGGGCTTGGATCAGGACATCGGAGGAGCTCTTCAGGACGGATCGGTGAACCTGGATGGTGAAGACAAGGTAGGAAGATCTTCAGGGGCTTAGTGTTAGGTTTATTTAAGGGGGGTTTGGGTTAGATTAGGGGTATGTGGGTGGTGGGTTGTAATGTTGGGGGGGGGGTATTGTATGTTTTTTTTTACAGGCAAAAGAGCTGAAATTCTTGGGGCATGCCCCGCAAAGGGCCCTGTTCAGGGCTGGTAAGGTAAAAGAGCTTTTACCTTTTTTAATTTAGAATAGGGTAGGGAATTTTTTATTTTGGGGGGCTTTGTTATTTTATTAGGGGGCTTAGAGTAGGTGTAATTAGTTTAAAATTGTTGTAATATTTTTCTTATGTTTGTAAATATTTTTTTATTTTTTGTAACTTAGTTCTTTTTTATTTTTTGTACTTTAGCTAGTTTATGTAATTGTATTTATTTGTAGCAATTGTGTTTAATTAATTTATTGATAGTGTAGTGTTAGGTTAATTGTAGGTAATTGTAGGTAGTTTATTTAATTAATTTATTGATAGGGTAGTGTTAGGTTTAATTATATCTTAGGTTAGGATTTATTTTACAGGTAAATTTGTTGTTATTTTAACTAGGTAACTATTAAATAGCTATTGTACCTGGTTAAAATAATTACCAAGTTGCCTGTAAAATAAATATAAATCCTTAAATAGCTATAATATAATTATAATTTACATTGTAGCTATATTAGGATGTATTTTACAGGTAAGTATTTAGCTTTAAATAGGAATAATTTATTTAATAAGAGTTAATTTATTTCGTTAGATTTAAATTATATTTAACTTAGGGGGGTGTTAGAGTTAGGGTTAGACTTAGCTTTAGGGGTTAATCCATTTATTATAGTAGCGGTGAGCTCCGGTCGTCAGATTAGGGGTTAATAATTGAAGTTAGGTGTCGACGATGTTAGGGAGGGCAGATTAGGGGTTAATACTATTTATTATAGGGTTAGTGAGGCGGATTAGGGGTTAATACATTTATTATAGTAGCGCTCAGGTCCGCTCGGCAGATTAGGGGTTAATAAGTGTAGGCAGGTGTCGGCGACGTTGAGGGGGGCAGATTAGGGGTTAATAAATATAATATAGGGGTCGGCGGTGTTAGGGGCAGCAGATTAGGGGTACATAGGGATAACGTAGGTGGCGGCGCTTTGCGGTCGGAAGATTTTAGGGGTTAATTATTTTAAGTAGCTGGCGGCGACGTTGTGGGGGGCAGGTTAGGGGTTAATAAATGTAATACAGGGGTCGGCGGTGTTAGGGGGAGCAGATTAGGGGTACATAAGTATAACGTAGGTGGCGGTCGGCAGATTAGGGGTTAAAAAAATTTAATCGAGTGGGGGGAGCTCGGTTTAGGGGTACATAGGTAGTTTATGGGTGTTAGTGTACTTTAGGGTACAGTAGTTAAGAGCTTTATGAACCGGCGTTAGAGCTCTAACCCTCACTTCAGAAACGACTCTAAATACCGGCGTTAGGAAGATCCCATTGAAAAGATAGGATACGCAATTGACGTAAGGGGATCTGCGGTATGGAAAAGTCGCGGCTGAAAAGTGAGCGTTAGACCCTTTAATCACTGACTCCAAATACCAGCGGGCGGCCAAAACCAGCGTTAGGAGCCTCTAACGCTGGTTTTCACGGGTAACGCCAAACTCCAAATCTAGGCCTTAGTAACTGCCACTGGTATAGACTTAGTAAGTAGTAAAAAACGACACATATGATATACTTATGTTATTTAACTTATTATCCTCATGTTACCTTACTTACCAGGCTCAAGAAGATCGGCAAGAATCAGATTCAAAAACAAAAATGTTCTTTTTTTTTTTCTACCGCTGCACACACAGGCAGTCTGACAGTCTAGTCACAGTGTGCAGCCGCACAATGCTTTTTTAGAACTGGCGCCTAAAACGTAGGATGAAGAAGAGGCGGAGCAGTGGAACACAAGCTATCTGTCGGATTCTGCGACCCGTCTGTTGTGGTGACGTCACGGTCGCACATTCCGACAGGCAGCAGAGACTGAGTGAGAGCAGAGTGAGACAGCTGTAAAAGGCAGCGCATGCGCAAAACGCTGGATGAGTGTAGAACACCGGCGGCCGGGACAAAATGTAAAAACGGGTGGGACACTGGGACAGGGGCACAAAACAGGGACAATCCCGGTAAAAACGGGACGTATGGTAAGCCTAATATTAATGTGTTACTATGTGTATATACACACATTACATATATATATATATATATATATATATATATATATATATATATATTTATATAAGTATATACATATATATTTATGTGTTATTATGTGTATATACACACATTACATAAATATATATATTTATATAAATATATACATATATATTTATGTGTTATTATGTGTATATACACAAACTACATAAATATGTATATATTTATATTCTTATATACATATATATGTATGTGTTATTATGTGTATATACACAAATTACACACACACACACATATATATATATATATAAATATATATATATATAAAAGTATATACATATATATGCCTGTGTTATTATGTGTATATACACAAATTACATAAATATATATATTTATATAAGTATATACATATATATGCCTGTGTTATTATGTGTATATACACAAATTACATAAATATATATATATTTATATAAGTATATACATATATATGCCTCTGTTATTATGTGTATATACACAAATTACATAAATATATATATTAATATAAGTATATACATATATTTACTGGGAACACACAGTTCCCATAGACCGCAATGTAAAGGCACTCCCACCAACTTTAACCCCAAAATACTGCCTAGTGCAGTTCTTTTATTAAAAAATAAAGATGCTGCTATATTTATTTTTTAATAAAATACACTACACTGTATTTTGAAGGCATTTGGGGTACATTTATAAAATTAACCAGAGATCTGATTTCTGTTTAATTTTATAAGCGCTAATTGCTACCGCAAGCTATTGGTAACAATAACCAGCCACTTGTAATGGCTAATTAATTTAATTAATTTAGAAATTCACTTCTAATTTAGCCCTTAGTGGTTAATCTTCCTTTAAGTAATGAGGTACATAATGCCATAGCATGCAGCCAACCAGAATTACAGGACCCCAAAATAGCAAACAAGAGTATTTTTCTAGGGCAAATATCCCTACAACCAATTAGGAGCATGTTTAAATATCTAGAATTAGTTATTATGCTCTAAATTTCCTTATTAATTACACAAAACATATATATTCCAAATTCATTTAAAGGGACACGGTACTCAAACAATTCTGTCATACAAATAAAATTGCAGTACATCTTAAATGCAATTTTGCATGAAAAATGTAAAGTAAAATTAGTTTGAATTAAAATTAAAACAACTAAAACTATATCATGTGTGTACTTCCTACTAAATGCTGATTGGCTAATAGTTACTTCATGTTATTGCTTATTGGTTGATAAGTACTTCCTTCTAATGCCCACTGAGCAATAGTGGGAAAGTAGTTAAAATCTAATTAGCATTCATAGTGCATAACTGATATCAGTATATTAGTTACATTTGATATGAAAACATCTTCTTGTTTAAATTCTGTGCTTTTATATGGGTGACAAATTAGAGTATAGTTTTTCTTTACGTTTCAGATTGAAAAGCTTCAATAAAATGTAAGATCAAAATAATTTCTAGGCAAGTTGTTTTGAAAATCCGGCGTCTTATTTCTTTAAAATGTCTATTTTAATTAACACAAGAACAACCATAAAATACAATAAATTACTATACTTTATATATCTGTTTTCAGTTAGACATACTTGACCCGGATAAGCTTTGTTTCGTATATATCCATGTAACTTTACCTTCAATATGCTTTACCAGAAATAAACAGTGACAATCAAGAACAAGTTAATAAAGTGAATCGAATGGAATTGCTGGATATATTTTACGTTTTTTCAATCGCCAACGTGTGCTCGTCTAATTCCTGCTCAGTCTCCCAAGAACATCCCTCATACTGTGTTTCAAACTATATAATATGTTTAAATGATGCTTTTTTGTTTCGGCTAATAAAAGGGATTTTGAAGGATAATGTTCGATTTGAGAGTCTCCAACCGTGATATTAGCTTCAATTCCTGCAATATGGCACTTATGAAAACCCTAAAGCCAGCATTTATTTTATCTGAGAAAAGCTTAAAGAAATGTCCAGCGATGGATATAAAATGTATTTATACTTATAATTTCCTACACCAGTAACAACAAACTGATATTCTTTCAACCATATTTTATGATCTATAAAATAAAACTTTACATAATGGTTCGTATTGCTTATTTATGCATTATCTATCCCTGGTTGATATAGTGTCTATCGGCTAGATTTAGAGTTTTGTCGGTAAGGACCCGCGTAGCTAACGCCGGCTTTTTTCTGGCCGCACCATAAAAATAACTCTGGTATTGAGAGTCCACATAAAGGCTGCGTTAGGCTCCAAAAAAGGAGCGTAGAGCATATTTAACGCAGCTTCAACTCTCGAAACCAGAGTTGCTTACACAAGCGGCCAGCCTCAAAAACGTGCTCGTGCACGATTCCCCCATAGAAAACAATGGGGCTGTTTGAGCTGAAAAAAAAACTAACACCTGCAAAAAAGCCGCGTTCAGCTCCTAACGCAGCCCCATTGTTTGCTATGCGAAAACACTTCCTACGTCTGCACCTAACACTCTAACATGTACCCCGAGTCTAAACACCCCTAACCTTACACTTATTAACCTCTAATCTGCCGCCCCCGCTATCGCTGACCCCTGCATATTATTATTAACCCCTAATCTGCCGCTCAGTAAACCGCCGCTACTTACATTATCCCTATGTACCCCTAATCTGCTGCCCTAACATCGCCGAACCCTATATTATATGTATTAACCCCTAATCTGCCCCCCACAACGTCGCCTCCACCTGCCTACACTTATTAACCCCTAATCTGCCGAGCGGACCTGAGCGCTACTATAATAAAGTTATTAACCCCTAATCCGCCTCACTAACCCTATAATAAATAGTATTAACCCTAATCTGCCCTCCCTAACATCGCCGACACTTAACTTCAATTATTAACCCCTAATCTGCCGACTGGAGCTCACCGATATTCTAATAAATGTATTAACCCCTAAAGCTAAGTCTAACCCTAACACTAACACCCCCCTAAGTTTAATATAATTTTAATCTAACGAAATTAATTAACTCTTATTAAATAAATTATTCCTATTTAAATCTAAATACTTACCTGTAAAATAAATCCTAATATAGCTACAATATAAATTATAATTATATTATAGCTATTTTAGGATTAATATTTATTTTACAGGTAACCTTGTATTTATTTTAACCAGGTACAATAGCTATTAAATAGTCAAGAACTATTTAATAGCTAAAATAGTTAAAATAATTACAAAATTACCTGTAAAATAAATCCTAACCTAAGTTACAATTAAACCTAACACTACACTATCAATAAATTAATTAAATAAAATACCTATAATTATCTACAATTAAACCTAACACTACACTATCAATAAATAAATTAAATACAATACCTACAAATAACTACAATGAAATAAACTATCTAAAGTACAAAAAATAAAAAAGAACTAAGTTACAAAAAATAAAAAAATATTTACAAACATAAGAAAAATATTACAACAATTTTAAACTAATTACACCTACTCTAAGCCCCCTAATAAAATAACAAAGCCCCCCAAAATAAAAAAATGCCCTACCCTATTCTAAATTACTAAAGTTCAAAGCTCTTTTACCTTACCAGCCCTGAACAGGGCCCTTTGCGGGGCATGCCCCAAGAAGTTCAGCTCTTTTGCCTGTAAAAAAAAACATACAATACCCCCCCCAACATTACAACCCACCACCCACATACCCTTAATCTAACCCAAACCCCCCTTAAATAAACCTAACACTAAGCCCCTGAAGATCTTCCTACCTTATCTTCACCATACCAGGTTCACCGATCGATCCAGAAGAGCTCCTCCGATGTCCTGATCCAAGCCCAAGCGGGGGGCTGAAGAGGTCCATGATCCGGCTGAAGTCTTCATCCAAGCGGGGCAGAAGAGGTCTTCCATCCGATTGAAGTCTTCATCCAAGCGGGATCTTCTATGGTCATCCATCCGGAGCGGAGCGGCAGGATCCTGAATACCTCCGACGCGGAACATCCATCCTGGCCGACGACTGAACGACGAATGACGGTTCCTTTAAATTACGTCATCCAAGATGGCGTCCCTCGAATTCCGATTGGCTGATAGGAGCCTCTAACGCTGGTTTTCACGGCTAACGCCAAACTCTAAATCTAGGCCTATGTTTTTCTTAAAAGGACATGAAATGTCATTTTTTTCTTTCATGATGTAGATAGAATATAAAATTGTTAACATATTTCCAATGTACTTGTATTTTCAAATTTACTTCATTCTCTATGTATCCTTTGTTGAAGAAGCATTGCACTGCTAGGAGCTAAATGAACACATTGGGTAAGCCAAAAAGAAGAGGCACATACAATTTATGCAAATTATGACACTTAGGGAAGTCTCCCTAAGTGTGATGCGGGAATCCAGACGTGGACCCCTTGCTCAGTGTGCCTAGAGGGATATGGCTGCACCTCACTGACGAGGCCCACAATAGGCCAAAACGTACGTCTGGGGTTTTGCTGTTTCTCTTGTTCAGAGAGGGATTGCCTGGTATTTCGGGGCTGGACTGTACTGTGAAGTCAGGATCAGACTGATATGCTACAGGAAAGTTCTCTGTGAAAGGCACATATTGAGCAAAAAGAGGCTGCTTCTAGGGTGGTAACTAGCCATAGAACAAGCTATTATGCTATTGTTCGTTCCCAGGTTGAGCGCTTCTCTCTTTTTATTTATGCAAATTATGACACTTAGGGAAGTCTCCCTAAGTGTGATGCGGGAATCCAGACGTGGACCCGTTGCTCAGTGTGCCTAGAGGGATATGGCTGCACCTCACTGATGAGGCCCACAATAGGCCGAAACGTACGTCTGGGGTTTTGCTGTTTCTCTTGTTCAGAGAGGGATTGCCTGGTATTTCGGGGCTGGACTGTACTGCGAAGTCAGGATCAGACTGATATGCTACAGGAAAGTTCTCTGTGAAAGGCACATATTGAGCAAAAAGAGGCTGCTTCTAGGGTGGTAACTAGCCATAGAACAAGCTATTATGCTATTGTTCGTTCCCAGGTTGAGCGCTTCTCTCTTTTTATTTATACATATGTACAGCCACCAATCAGCAGCTAGCTTGCAGCAGTGCATTGGTGCTCCTTAAAGGGACTTTACACTGTAAAATTGTTTTTATATGAATGTATTTTCAATGACTTGTTATACCAGCTGCAGAGCATAAAATTTATGAGAAATTAAATTTTCAGGTTTATTTGTGTATATGAAGTAGCTGGTTGTGTGCTTGTAAACCACAGCCTATTACAATGGGTTGCGCTTCAGGTAATATCAGATCTCATTATGTTATCACTTTTATGTAAACAGACTTGCTCCCTTATCTTATATTTGTCTAGAAAGCTAAAGTTCAATACTTAGAGAGAACAATGGAAAATTATCATTTTATTACTTAACTATCCTGCACCCTACTGTGAGTTTAATTTCTTCTGCTGGCTGTGTTTACTTAGGCTATTCAATATAATACACTCCAGTATAGTAACTTTCAGTATAGGTTGGGATACCACAGGCTAAATCAGTTATTTCAAATGCCAAAATAGGCATAAAGGAGCTACATGTAAACAATTTAAAACACTCCAGCAGGTAAAATGAATTATTGGGAACAATTTAAAGGAGAGACATTTTTCGGGTGAACTGTCCCTTTAAGGCTACCTAGGCATACTTTTCAACAATTGGTAAAAAGGGAAAAATAACAAATTAGATAATAGACGTAAAATTAAGAGTTGATTAAAATGTACTTTACTGTCCCTTTAAGTAATATATATAATTTGCTGAGCTTTTATTAAGGTAAGGTTTTTCTCTCTGTTATATGCAGCATAATCATTAACCTTAGCAATCAACTAGTTTTATTAAAATTAAAATCAGATGCCCTACGTGCACCAATTGTTTTATTGAAGGTTTACTGTAATATTACCTAAGCATTTTTCTTTTTTGTTCTCATACTATTAAAGGGACAGTTTACTCAAAAAATTTCTCCCCTTTAATTTGTTCCCAATGATCCACTTTACCTGCTGGAGTGTATTAAATTGTTTACAAGTAGCTCCTTTACCCTTATATTGGCATTTGAAATTGTTAATTTAGCATGTGGTATCCCCACCTATTCTGAAAGTTTGTGGCCGCGCGTACCAGCTATAGATAAGCTTTGTAAACACAGCCAGCAGAAGAAATTACACTCCCAGTGCGATATAGCAGAGATAAGGTAATAAAATGTTGATTTTCCATTGTTCTCTCAAAGTATTGGTGATTGTTTTAAGGACAGATATAAGATAAAGAAGCAGGTATATGTGCACAATGTGATACAGTAATGAGATTTGATTATACCTACAAGCTCAACCTATTTTATTAGGCTGTGGCTTCAAAACACAAAATCAGAGCTTTAATATACAGAAATAAACCTTAAAAAGCTAATTTTCATACATTTTTTACTTTGCAGTTGGTAAAAAAAGCAATTGTAAACACATTAAGGGAAAAACTATTTTACAGTATACTGTCCCTTTAAGTCCTGATTGTTAGGGAAAGGCTTCATAGAGTAGTGCTACTGTTAATGTGTTAAAGCGCAGAAGACCAGATTACGAGTGGCGGGCTAACAGTTACGCGCGAGTGAAAAGGGGTTTATCGCGGGTGTTTACTCTCATCGGGTTTACAGCTCGTATGACAAGTTGAAAGTAAACGTGATTTATGCTAGAATGATTATCACATCCTCAGAGCTCTGGTTAACTGTTTCGTGAAACAAAAAAGTGTCACAAAACACATTAAAAATACATTGAAAAGTACAGTTACATACATAATAACACTATCTAATAAAAAATATTTTTTTTAAAAATGCACAATTTTTTTATAAGAGTTCAAAGATAAAAGGTGTTAGAAAAAAAGACATTCAAAGGGCTTTAACATTGACATACATACCAATACAAGTCTAAAGATGTATGTGTGTATTTATATGTTTATATAGGTATTTACAGACATATATACACATATATACACATATAAACACATAAATACATATGTACACACATATGGACATATATATAAGTTGGAGCCCTTTGCAGTCAAGTATATGAAAACATGAAAAAGTATATTTATGCAATATTCAGATTTAAAAAAAGTGTTTAACTGTGCATTCACTGTAAATATTTGTCATTCCAATGTTCTGCAGATAGAGGCATATGTTTTAAGTATGTGTTCTAAGTTATGTGTCAAGTTACAGTCAAGTAGTGTATCAGGGTCTCACCGCATCTTCTATTCCCAAAATAGGAGTCAGAGCATGTGTGGCATGTTTAAGGTTTTTCTATGGCAGATTATTCCTATATAGTGAAGGTATAGCATATAGGTAGTTCTCAGGGCTAACCATGCCCCATAGTAACACAAAAGTTCAAAATAAAAAATGGCTGAGTACTTAATAGGTTCTAAAATACGCCTAGTCACTATATCTGTACAGAATATCAATGTCTATACATATGCACAAAATGTTGATGATGGTCATATGTATCAGGGATTGTTCAGTCTTGCAGGTAACCATGCTGGGACCTAATATGTGCTTAATCATATCTAGGGTCAATATTCATAACGCTAATCATACATGTATACATATACCATCTTGCACGCATTTAGTACAGACAATAGTCTTTTATATAAGAGATTATTATATCCAACATGTGACGATAAAAAGGCTTACTTAATCTGACAAATAATAGGCAAGACAGTGGCAAATTCACTGTGCCATACCATCATCAGAAGGTAGAACCAGACCTCATAATGTACAATCATTGGACTGATCATTAACAATTGGCAATCAGAGATTTATATACACAAACAATCCCACATATATTCAGTGCGACCTCTAGTCCTATATCTGAGAGATTATTATATCCAATAGGTGAAAGTAAAACAGCATATTTAAAACAACAGTCAAGCCGGTAGAAAATTCACTGTAAAAAGTAATAAAGTAATAGAGTGTTTAACTGTGTATTCACTGTAAATATTTGTCATTCCAATGTTCTGCACATAAAGGAATATTTTCTAAGTATTTTTAAATACATATTCCTATATATATATATCTGTATAGATATGTTGGGATAGCGCCCTTGAGAATATGGGAATACGTTATTGCACGCACGCTATTCGGCTTTATATGCGGATCGGGTAAGCGGGTGAGCGAAAACTGTTTTTTTTTTAACTTGTAATACTTCTAGCGGAGTTAACGATCCACTTGTAATCTGGACCAGAATGGGCTTGTGCTGCATTCTTAGAAGAATATTTTTTGGCTTAAAGAATATAGAAAACAAATGGAAGCCCTTACCAAAAGAGTAAAACTGACCTGTCAGCCAATTGGTTGCATGGTCCTGAGCCTCAGAATAAAAAAAACTAGTGAGCAATGGGACCTTTCACCTGAATAAAAGGTCAGTTTATTCTAATATTACACTAAAACGCTACTTGCATTTTTTTAACATTCATACAATACATCTTATATCTGTACTGCAGGTGTTGCTTCCGTGGCTGCATTATTTGCTATCTATTATAATAGGATATATTTATTCCATCAGAAGTAAAATAACATATTTTAATGTGTATTTTTATATCTCTCTTCTATTCTCATACATTGCTGACATACATAAATGTGATGGTATCAGAGTACTTTTTTTTTTTATAAATTCTTTTTATTGGGGGTGAAGCTACAGAAAGAAAAAAAAAATACATTTCATTCCAGAAGAATACATATAATACCTCTGATTCTTATACAATCGAAATGAAATTACAACTGAAATACTACAGAAAAAGGAAAAAAAAACAAAAAAACACATTTCTGGTTTACTTGGACTTTACATATCTTTCCAAGTATTACAAATCAAATTTGCTAGAATATCTTAGCTTCTCCCACCAATGCCATTTATCTATTCTCTTACGCTCTTTATAGGAACACTTATTTACAATCTCTTACACCTGAAATTATTTAATCTGTTCCTTAACCAAAATCTTGAGTTCTCCTGCTTTATCTTTATCTAGATCCACTCAAATTCCTATATGGATGCTACTTGTAGCCATCCCATCATATATTTAATTATACTCAGGATTCACCCAAGAAAACTCGAAAAATATTAAAAATAATAATACTACCCAGGGGGGGGGGGAAGGGAAAAAAAACAAAAAAAACCTGTCAAACCGCCAATAAGTTCCTTCTTACTATCACTCCTATTAATATTCATACCTTATTAGCTATGTATCCAGTTTGAAGGTACTGATCCGTCTAAAGTTAATTCTAGGAAGGGTATAGAATCTTGGAAAGGGGATAGGATATGATATTGGACTGTTATAGGTTCTCCGTAGATATACTTTTTCCACTTCTTGAAAAAAGTAATAACCTGTTTATCTACCCCTTTATCCAGTCCTATTATCTCTACCATGATCTGACTTCTCATGTGGTTTACAAATTCAGTTATAGAGGGGGAATTTCTATGCTTCCACATTTTACATATATGGTTTCTTGCGATCAAAATCGCTATGTTTATAAATAATCTGTCTCCTATATTTTGCGTTGGATACAGAAAAAATATATGTTCTGCCTCCAGTTCTATCGTGTCTCCTACTTTTCTATTTATCCAATATTGGATTTTACTCCAAAATTGCGCAATCTTTGGGCAAATCCAAAAGTAGTGCAACAGATCCGCATTCACCTTATGACATTTAGGACAGACCACCTGAAGTTGAGACCATTTAGCAATTCTGGCTGGGGTTAGATAGAAATTGTTCATTACCTTATATTGGGACTCTCTTAAATTAATTATATCCGTTGCCTCCAGTGTTCTTTTTAAGCTATCCGTTATGTCATTATCTTGCACTTGTGGAAAGTGAATTGCATATTTCTGTTTAATCTGATTAATATGTAATTCTCCTTCCTGAGTCATAATGTACTGATACCAAATTGATATTGATCGGATACCTGCTTTATATAGAGTGATACCTGCCTCAATGTTTGTTTGTGCCCAGTTCTCACCAAACCTTTTTTCATAATCATTTATAAGATGGCGAACCTGCAAATATGCGTAGAAATGTTGGGATGGCAAATTATAATCGCTTGCCAAATTTGCAAACTATCTGATTGGCCCTGTTTGTGATTCTTTCAGTTGTGATACATATATCAGCCCTTTGCTTTTCCATACATAAAATAACTTATTGCTATATCCTGGTAAAAAAGCTGGGCTACTGCAGATCGGAAGCAATCTGGAAATCTGGTATTCTGTCCCCAGTAATTTACAAAATTTCTGCCACGCAAACACTATGTTTGCGATTGTAATTAGTCTACTTATATTACTTGGTAATTGTTTATATGGATGGTGGAGCACAGCCTGCAGATTGGATGGTCTGATTAATTCCGTTTCATGATCATAATATGTAACATAATCTGTTCTACTGAGCCAGTCTACCCCAAATTTGACCAAGGAGACTATGTTGTAATATTTTATGTTGGGACACGAGAAACCCCCAAACTGCTTTTCCTGAGCCAGCTTACTAAATGCAATACGTGAAGTCCTTTTCCCCCAAATAAAAAAGCACATGCCTTATTATAACTATTGATATCTTACTTGCAATAACAAGGGTAGATTCTGTAGTAAGAATAAAAATTTTGGGAATATAATGGTTTTTATAACGTTTATACGAGCCGAGATAGATAGATAATATAAATTCCATTTTGCTAGATCATGATGTAGATTCTGAAATAACTCTTTAAAGTTGAGCTGATACCAATGTGCCGGATTCTTGCTGATCTTAATTCCTAAGTAATTAATACTTTGCACTTCTTTGAACATATCAGAATAACTATTTCTGTTTTTTATGATCCATAAAATTTCTGATTTGCTAATATTAATTTTGTACCCAGAAAATGAACTGAATGTACTTAATATCTTCATAAAACATGGTATACTCTGTCTCGTATGTTGTAAAAATATTAGTAGATCATCTGCATATAATGATATAGATACCTTCTGTTTCCCCAGCAAGACCGGTGGAAGGGTCCTTCTTAGATATATAGCTAATGGTTCCAGTGCAATATCAAAGAGTAATGGTGATAGGGGGCACCCCTGACGTGTTCCTTTGCCCAGAATAATATTCTGTGATAACTCCCCATTAATAAAAAGTTGGGATCTAGGTTTATTATATACTAACCCGATCAGGTCGACCAGGGCGCCGGAAAAACCAAACTTTCTCAGCGAGTTTATTAGATGATCCTAAATAATTGAGTCAAAAGCCTTTTCCGCATCCACGGTGAGTAATGCTATATCTTCACCCTGATACTTATTCCCGGCATCCTGGTCGACCTGATGGAGGTAGTCTATGGTGGTAAGGGGTATCAGAGTACTTTTAATGATGCTTTCATGACCTTTTAAACTTTAGATTTACTATTGTCTATCATTATAATACAATATATATTTATTTCAGAACTATAATAGTTTTTTTTTAATGCATTTTACTAATTGTAGATGGGTTTTCAGCAACATAAATGTACTCATATCAGAGCAATGGAAATAATGCTAATGGATTACAGCAGGACTTTAGAAACTCAGAAACTCAAATGCCTGCAGTCCATTTATTGTCTGGCAGTCACTCTGCAGCCTACTGCACCTCCTCTAGGGTGCACATAGCAACTACAATTCCCAGAATGCTTCAAGCCTGAGCATATATGTGGTTAGATGGTGGCATACACATTATCATTTTGCAGAGCCTCAAATCTTCATTTCTTATTCTTTTTGATATTGGTGCATATTGTCATTCTGCCATAGGAACCTATTTTGATGCTTTGCATTCATTTGCCTGGTCCATACACAGGACACAGTGCTCACAAACAATGTGGCACATCTTTCCTTTTTCCTTAGGGTCTGAATACTTATGTTAATGGGATATTTCATTTTTTTTCTTCGTAATACATTTGAAGATATAAAAAAAATCTGGTTTTTGCTTTGTCATTATTGGGTATAGAGTGTAGTTTGAAGTGCAAAAAATGTTTTCAAACCATTTTAGCATAAGGCTGCAACATAATAAAATGTAAAAAATAAGGGGTCTGAATACTTTCTGAATTCATTATACACACACACTCACATACATCCCACATATTTATATATATATATATATATATATATATATATATATATACACACACATGTACACATACTGTATATACACACACACATATAAATATATATATATGTGCGTGTGTGTGATGTAAGTGCAATCCTTTAGATTGTTGTACCTAAACATTTGCATGCTTATTATTACAACTAAATTAATATGCCATTTCAAGTTCTGACAAAGATTGATAAAAGGGTACAAGCTAGGAATGACCTGCTTCTAATGACACAGACATAATGTAATAAATTTGAAAAATTAAACCTGAGTTCTATTTAGAAAATTCTCAATTTAAAGTACTGTAATTCAATCATACTAATATTGTTCAATATTTTATGCTAAGAGGAACTTGGAATTAGATATACTTGTCATTTTTATCTAATTGTGAAATATTTTGTTCAAGGGAAAAACTGTATTTTGTGATTGTGCTTCAGTTTAAACCTGTAATTCTCTACCAGGGCGTCAGACCTCTCAGCAGAAAGTAACTTACAGAAGTGCGTCGAAAATCACAAGATTCCAACATGATGTAATTCTTTAATCATAAAATCTAATGTTGAGCTGTTTTTAGTGACACATACTGTGAAATATTGCACATAAATATTTCTTAGTTCAGATACTTCATTGCTATGTAATGGTGTCCTTGGAGTGTCTTAGCATTATGACAAATAAATCAGAGGTGTTATATAAAGTGACATAGTTATGTCTAGGGTGACTCAGAGAATAAAAGAAATAAAAGAACCTCAAGTCTAAGAAAATGTATTCTGAGTCTGTTTAATTTAATTTAATTGTTTAAGCCTTTCAACTCAGGTGTCTATTTTTTTATTTTTGACCAAGTGCAATTAGAAGAACTGTATTTGAATGGCACTATCTAATACATCGGAAAACTATCTCCAGTCTTGAGCCCAGATAGTGAGGCATTATACATTTTGGGCCAGATTACAAGTGGAGCACTAAATATTGCTATTGCAAAAGTGATATTAGCACTCCACTGAGCAATACCAGTGCACGCTAATGTGCACTGGTTTTACAAGTTGAGCAATTGACCGCTATGTAAAGGCACTTTTCAGTGCCATTTTTTTTTAACACCCCACACCTGCCCCTTTTAACCCCATGTGACTTTTTGCAGTTATTTTATTATAAAATAAAGATGCTACAATCTTTATTTTTAATAAAATATATTACACTGTATTTTGGGGAAATTTGGTGACCATTTATAAAATTAACCAGAGATCTGATCTCTGGCTAATTTATAAGTGCTAATTGCTGCCACAAGCTTGCGGTAGCAATAACCAGCCACTTGTAATGGCTGGTAATTTATAGCGCACCCGCAAACGGGAAAATTTGCTCATTTGCGGGCACGCAATAGATTAAGGCTCCACTTGAAATTTAGTCCTTTGTTTATCAACAGACCCACCTTTAACAAACAAACTCAATTCTAGATTCAATTTTGTTAATAGCTTGAACATGATCCTGCTAACAGTTAATTAGCTTCAGTATAGTATAATTGTAATGTTACTTGCATGCATAAAAGCCTATAAATAGGAAGCTTTATATTATGAGAAATGACCACTGGTATTCATACCTCAGTTCTGATCAAATAATTAAATCTACACTTCAGTTCGGATTCACATCAGCAGTAGTTCATTCAGCCAATGTATACATATACCTGTTTTGGGCTAGATTAAAAGTGGTGCGCTATTTATAACCTTATAGGACAACATTTATTCTTCATGTACACTAACCTGAAATGAGGTATCTTAAAGGGACTGTCAACACCAGAATATTTGTTGTTTAAAAAGAAAGATAATCCCTTTATTACCCATTCCCCAGTTTTGCATATCCAACACAGTTATAAAAATACACGTTTTACCTCTGTAATTATCTTGTATCTAAGCCTCTGCTGACTGCCCCCTTATTTCAGTTCTTTTGACAGACATACAGTTTAGCCAATCAGTGCTCACTCCTAGGTCACTTTACGTGCATGAGCGCAATGTTATCTATATGAAACATGTGAACTAATGTCCTCTAGTGGACAAAATGTATTCAGATTTGAGGCAGTCTTCAAGGTCTAAGAAATTAGCATATGAACCTCCTAGGTTTAGCTTTCAACTAAGAATACCAAGAGAACAAAGCAAAATTGGTGATAAAAGTAAATTGGGAAGTTGTTTAAAATTGCATTCCCTATTTAAATCATGAAAGTTTTTTTTGGACTTGACTGTCCCTTTAAGGTGCGTTATGTATTTATTAAATCTAAAATATTGAAGACTATTAATAAATAATATAAAGAGTTATTATAGTTCTACTATATAACTCTAAACATTCCATAGAATGCACCTTAACCCCTTAACGACCAACAACGTATGGGGTACGTCCTGCAAAAAAATGCAGTTAACGACCAAGGACGTACCCCATACGTCGTTGGTCTTTGAAAGCAGTGGAAGCGATCCTGATCGCTTCCAGCTGCTTTCATGTTATTGCAGTGATGCCTCAATATTGAGGCATCCTGCAATAACTGTTTTTAGCCATCCGATGCAGAGAGAGCCACTCTGTGGCCCTCTCTGCATCGGCTATCAATGGCCATTATCGTTGGTGGGTGGGAGCTCATCCAGGGAGGCGGGTGGGCAGTCATTGGTGGAGGAGGGGGGAGGGATCTTGTGTGGGTGCGTGATCTATGAAAACAGCATCAATATGCTGTAGATCTGGAGGGTGGGAGAGAGGACTGGGGAGGGTGGGATTTTAAAATGAAGGCATCTGGGAGAGGGTGGAGGGTTGGATGTTGAGGGGGGGGCAGCTACACTACAGAAATAAAGAAAATATTTAATAAAATTAAAAAATTAAAATACATTATTATTTTTCAAACTGGGTACTGGCAGACAGCTGCCAGTACCCAATATGGTGCACAATAAAGGCAGGGGGGGGGGGGGGTTAAATAGCTGTTTGGGGGGGGATCAGGGAGGTTGGGGGCTAAGGGGGGTCCTACACAGCAGAAGAATTATTTAAAAAAAAACAAAAAAAAACTAAAACCCCCCCCAAAAACTTTTATTTTAGTACTGGCAGACTTTCTGCCAGTACTTAAGATGGCGGGGACAATTGTGGGGTGGGGAGGGAAGGGAGCTGTTTGGGAGGTATCAGGGGGTGGGATGTGTCAGGTGGGAGGCTGATCTCTACTCTAAAGCTAAAATGAACCCTGCAAGCTCCCTACAATCTACCTAATTAACTCCACTGCTAGACATAATATACGTGTGATGCGCAGCGGCATTTAGCGACCTTCTAACTACCAAAAAGCAACGCCAAAGCCATATATGTCTGCTATTTCTGAACAAAGGGGATCCCAGAGAAGTATTTACAACAATTTGTGCCATAATTGCACAAGCTGTTTGTAAATAATTTCAGTGAGAAACCTAAAATTGTGAAATATTTAAAGGTTTTTTTAATTTGATCGCATTTGGTGGTGAAATGGTGGCATGAAATATACCAAAATGGGCCTAGATCAATACTTGGGGTTGTTTACTACACTACACTAAAGCTAAAATTAACCCTACAAGCTCCCTACATGCTCCCTAATTAACCCCTTCACTGCTGCTCATAATACACGTGTGGTGCGCAGTGGCATTTAGCGGCCTTCTAATTACCAAAAAGCAACGTAAAAGCCATATATGTCTGCTATTTCTGAACAAAGGGGATCCCAGAGAAGCATTTAAAACCATTTGTGCAATAATTGCACAAGCTGTTTGTAAATAATTTCAGTGAGAAACCTAAAGTTTGTGAAACAAATTGTGAAAAAGTGAACAATTTTTTTTATTTGATCGCATTTGGCGGTGAAATGGTGGCATGAAATATACCAAAATGGGCCTAGATCAATACTTTGGGATGTCTACTAAAAATATATACATGTCAATGGATATTCAGGGATTCCTGACAGATATCAGTGTTCCAATGTAACTAGCGCTAATTTTGAAAAAAAGTGGTTTGGAAATAGCAAAGTGCTACTTTTATTTAGTGCCCTATAACTTGCAAAAAAAGCAAAGAACGTGTAAACATTGGGTATTTCTAAACTCAGGACAAAATTTAGAAACTATTTAGCATGGGTGTTTTTTGGTGGTTGTAGATGTGCAACAGATTTTGGGGGTCAAAGTTTGAAAAAATTGTTTTTTTTTCCATTTTTTCCTCATATTTTATAATTTTTTTAATAGTAAATTATAAGATATGATGAAAATAATGGTATCTTTAGAAAGTCCATTTAATGGCGAGAAAAACAGTATATAATATGTGTGGGTACAGTAAATGAGTAAGAGGGAAATTACAGCTAAACACAAACACCGCAGAAATGTAAAAATAGCCTTGGTCCCAAACGGTCAACAAATGGAAAAGTGCTCTGGTCACTAAGGGGTTAAGATAACAAATTCTTCATGTGTGTTAACCCAACACTGTGTTAGACCTTCATTGTGAAACCAGAAGAATTTTACATTCCAATATTCTTCACATAGAAAATTAAAATTTCTATTATCAAATATAAATTTCTATATATAACTGATATTGTACAGTTTTATATATGTATGTATATATATATATATATATATATATATATATATATATATACATACACTGTATATATTTATTTACAGTAACATTTTTTTAGCTCAACCCTTTTATACAAGGCTCTTATTGTAAGTAGAAATATTTTATAGTTTGTCAGAGCTCATATGGCCTCTCATAGTTTATATTTCACAATTTACAATTGTTAATTCATATGTTTAATTTGCATTCCATCACAGTGTTTTAGTTTGTGCTATTCTCTCATCCTTGAATATACTAAAAACAAACATGGTTATAATCTTGCAACTATGCAACTGCCCTATATTAATAACAAAATACATTTTAGCTTTCAACTATAATCCTAATTCCAAGTGACATGAGCAGGTAAAGCAAGATGTTTCTAAAAGCCAATTCCATTAACAGTGGTGAAATATTAATTTAAATTATTTTATCTGGAAATTGTCTCATACATTTTATTATTTGGAAACTATACACAATATACCTGATCTGTATATCTATCTAAATTTGTTTTAAACACTTTAGTAATTCAATTAAAGTATTTTAGCACTTTATATTAGATCTTACTGTGAGTCTGTTAGTCATAGTCAATGTAAAAAACGATTAAACAAAACATGCAATTGATATGTGTTTTACATATAGAGGATGTGTTTATATACATAAAAGGGTAATCAATCATTAATTATATCAGCATTAAAGCTGATATGAGAGTGTCACAAGTAGACATAAATAAACATGCAAATATTTATTAATAACTATTTATATAGTGTGATGTGTCAAATGTGATGAATGGCAAATATTTGTAATGCAGTAAACAAAAATGGTGTTATCCTATTAAGGGCCATATTTTGAGTGGAGCGCAAACGTTTGCGCGTGAGAGATAAGGAATTTATTGCGGTGATTTGCTCTCATTGGGCTTACTGCAGATATTACAAGTTGAAAGTAAACACAATCGCTTGAGCGCAATCGCAATTTATTCTAGAATGATTACAGCAATAACAGCAAAGCTAAAAAATGTCACAAAATACATCAAAAATACATTACAAAGTACAGTTAAACTCACAATAATACCATCTAATAAAACTTATTAAAAATATATTTACAAGTATAAATACATACGGTATGTGCACACATATAGGAATCTTTATATAAACGCATTGGAACCCTTGCTGTGAAGTAGATGAAAACATGCAAAAACATATTAATGCAATATTTATTTTTATTAAAAGTTTTACGTATGTATTTACTGTAAATATTTCACATTCCAATGTTCTACACATAGCAGAATATGTTCTTTGTATTTATAAATAGATATTCCTATATTTATCTGTATACATCTATACCTATATTTAATCATGTATATATATATATATATATATATATATATATAGGTATTGTTATGTGTATATATGTACTTACAGACCTAAATACACATATAAACAATATATACTGTAAGTGTATTGTAACCCTTTGCAGTCACATAGCTGAAAACATGAAAAATAATATTTATAGGATATTCATATTTAATAAAGTGTTATACAGTATATTTACTGTAAATATTTCCCATTCCAGTGCTCTTAACATAAGGTAATATGTTCTAAGTATTTTTAAATAGATATTCCTATAAATATATTACCAAAAGCCATCATATATATATATATATATATATATATATATATATATATATATATATATATATATAGTGTATACAGTATATAAATAAGTATTTATGAATAAATAGAACATATTCTGCTATGTGAAGAACATTTGAATGTAAAATATTCATATTTTATATCAGGTTAGCACACTTTGGCTAAATGCTATCGGGTTTACGCAATTTTTTGTTTTTTCCACTATTCTTATTCCATTGAAGTCTATGGGAGAATATTTTAACGCAGTCGAGATATTGTAGGTTCAGATTTTTGCACATATCGAGTTAGTTCATGAGTGAAAACATTTTATTTTCAACTTGTAATATGCTTGCATATGACGCACGCAAAAAGCTGGTCGTGCACATTTAGTGCGCGAGTGGGAGCAATAAATAGCATTCCACTTGTAATCTAGCCCAAAATGTCTACTTCCAAGGAATCAGTACATATTAGACCGGCACCTACATTTTCATAATTATATGTGTGAAGCTATTTTGCAACGTTTGCTGCTTGAAACTCAAATCCATAATTGTAGAAATTAACAAATATTTGAGCTAAGTTTTTGATGTTTTAAAAAATAAAAGGAAATTGTGTTTTTGGTCACAATACAAAATATGTAAAAATGATGTAGATATTTGGTATCAGAGGAACATGACACATATACGTTTCAAGGTATTAAAAACTTGCAATAAAGCAACAATAAAGGCTGGTAAAATATTTGGATAAATAATAGAAAAATGACTGTAGAAACATTCATCAGTCATACTATGAGTACAGACTGCTGACAAGGAAGAAGGGGACACACACTAAATAAGCAATATAGGATTATCCTTGGTCCCTGAGCTATTATTGGGATACAAGTACTTCAAAAGCAGACATAACATAAAGGGATAGGTGAATGGTTCTACTGTAATGAGTGGTAAAACATAACAGAGAATGCAAAAAAATGCAAATTATAAAGCAAAAGGAAGTATTTTAATTAATGGGTTCCTGGACAGTTTTGTGTGTGCCCTTAAACTTATAGGGTAATTATTGTTGATGTAAACCCACATATCTTGATAAACCTGCATGTTCTTCTCCATCAGAAACTACAAAAAAGTTAGCTGTACACATATATTACAAATTCTAAAATGTCAAGTATTTGACCATTTGATAAAGAGGACTAAAAACAAAAGGAAGGCAAGAAATATAGTGATCCACATTCAACTTGATATGTGTCAATGGTAGGAAATCTAACATTGGAAATATTTAAAAAAAATAGTTTTCCAGCTGAAATCAGCACAATAACAAAATGACCTCATCTACAAGATGTTCCTCTCAAGTCCTTTGTTACCAACCTGTACCTTCCTAGATATCACAGAATATTCAGATTACAATGAAATCTTGCTGCATGCATTTGTTGTCCTTTATTGAGTGATGTAAACACAAGAAGAGTGCATTTGCTATCCACAAATTTCCTCTGCATGTCTCGTGTTCCCAAACAAGTCCTCCTCAGAGAAGAAAAGTGATTGGCATCCAAGAGTTTCAAATAATAACTGTCAAAATTACAAACAAAAATAAACCAAAACAAAAAAAAACAACAAATTATTCAAATAATGAAATGCATAAAAAAAAAAAAAAACAGAAGAAATAGTAAGCTTCAACAAAGTGAATCTTGGCACAACATTTTCCTCAATAGGCTTTCTGGAGAATAGCAATTGCTTCCACAGCACATTATACTTTATTAAACAACAAATTGAGCTTCTTTGAAAATAGGTTTTAAAGTTCCAATAGCCCTTTATTTGGAAAAGTGGCTAGTAGTCATATTTAAAAGAAAGTCTTACTTAAATATTAAATAGGCAGAAGTAAAATAAAATCCCCAAAACTCAAGACTTTTGTTTGGTGATGTTTTAAGGCATATCAAATTTATGATTCCACAAACAGATTAGTAATTCCCAACAGTTAAATCATAAATACATAATAATGCTTGTTTTCTTGTTTCCAGTAGAAATGTTTAATTCATCTATTCCTTGTTCTGGGCACTGAGAGTTTGTCTTTGAAAACATATAATTAAAATACACAAATAGCAAAGTGTTCACAAATTGACCCCTAAGTTCTCTGACGGTATATCTTAGAGAACAAAAATAGGGGTGTATGTCCCAATATAATCCTGTGTAAAAGGACAAGCAGTCAAAGAATAGTAGTATGAATCCACAACAAAGGACTCAGAGCGTCACCCTTCTGCGGTATCTGTAGTGTAGTAGTGTAGTGTAGTGTAGTAGTGTAGTAGCCTCCAATGAAGCGCATCTAAATAGAATGATGGTTTATGATAAATAATATTTTGTTCTAACAAAAATAATGACCTATTTATTACAAAGTGAAGGAAGGGACAGCCTGCTAAAGTTGTAAGGAGAATTCTTTGGGGGACATCAAGAGAGACATTTCTGGAGTTTTGTGGACAGAAGTTTTGCGTGTTAGTTACTGTGGAGCTTTTCCGCAAAGTGTCTGCCAACTTCAGTTTGTTATTGTTTTTGTGGAATCTACCAGAAAACCATTGTATTCTACTGATTGAAGCAAATGATTGATGCACATCTAATCATTATTTTGTTTAGTATAATTTTACAATAAACTGATATTTTTTCAAAGCATTTCAGTGTTGTCCACTTTTTTTCAGTGCACATGCATATAATTGTCTCTCCCCAGGCACAACAGGTGTGAATCTCATTAATACCTGGAACAAAAACAGGATAATCAGAAGAGATTTAACCCAATTGATTCTAAAATTGGTTGAACAGTAGTCCTTGCAGCAGTGATTGTTCTTTACAATGTAGGAATGCTGTATACTCTACAAATATGATTATTTTAAAGAAATACATGAAGCTTTTGAAAAACAATACATCCATATATGCCAAATAATGCTGGGATCACAGTCCAATATGTGGCCATCTTTGTGCAATATTTATATACTGATAGATAATTATCAAAAATAGAATTGACTGTACAAATGTACAGTGCATAGTAAAACTGAATATTTATGTCTATGAAATAAGAAATCAACTGGCATAAAGACAAATGATCAGATTGTGGGAACAAGGATAAACATCTAAAAGTAAAATTCAAACATATAATATACTTGTAAATACAATTAGTATATTGAAAGTTATTAACCCCTTAAGGACCAGGGTTGTTTTAACACTTTTTTGTTAAAAAAAAAATTGTGTGTAATTTTCCTCTCTCTTATTTACTGTTCCCATACAAATTATATATATATATTTTTCAGGACAAAAAGGGCTTTCTTTACATACCATTATTTGTATCATGTCATATAATTTACTTTAAAA
Organism: Bombina bombina; assembly: GCF_027579735.1. Lineage (NCBI taxonomy): Eukaryota > Metazoa > Chordata > Amphibia > Anura > Bombinatoridae > Bombina > Bombina bombina. The sequence goes on from NC_069500.1 coordinate 1,255,692,690, forward strand.
AAAATAATAAAATATGGGGAAAAATTAAAAAAACATGTTTTTTTACTTTTACTTGAAAAATCTTTTATTCATCTACAAAAGCTAATGAAAAAAAACTGCTAAATAGATTCAAAATTTTGTCCTGAGTTTAAAAACACCCAGTGTTTACATGCTTTTTTTGCAAGTTATATGGCTATAAGTACAAGTAGGACATTGCTGTTTCAAAATATATATTTTTAAAATGTATCAATAGAAACATTGTAACACTGTCACAAACATAATAATTGGCTGTTACTATTTGCCTCACATGCCTGGCAGATAGTAACAGCGGTATTTCGGCGGAAGCGATCTCTAATCGCTCCCGCTGCTCGTTTTAAGTCATGATGGTTCAGGACCATCATCAGTCCTCAAGGGGTTAAATACTTCAAGGTACATAAAAACCCCAAATTTGCTTTACTCAATGGAAAAAAAACAATGACCCCTATTTCTTTTATATAATTTTCATTACTGTATCAATACAAGTGTAACAGATCTATTACCTGGGTATAAAGTTGTTTTTAGAATTTTATTTAAAAGTGTTAAATCATGACTTGTGATGCCTACCGTCTGGTTTGGTTTTGTGATGAGTACTTGGTTATGTCTGACTTCGTGGAGCCTAATTCCTTACTCCTTATTTCTGATGCCTAATTACTTTTAACTAACACATTGTGCCTAATTTCTGATACTTGGTGACTAGTTCCTGACACTTGATGCCTAATCCCTGACACCTGATGCCTAATCCCTGACATCTTTTGCCTAATTCCTGACACCTGATGCGTAATTCCTGATAGTAAAGTATCCTCACTATCTGTTTAAGTGTTAATAAGTATAAATATGTAGGAGTAGGTATAGCGTAGATATTATGTATAATGTCTTTTTTTATATATATGTATTTACTTATTCAAGCCTGTATTCATTCTTTTAACATTTTGAATATGACAGTTTTGCTTATATACTTGTCAGTATGATTTTCCTTAACTAATATGCGATGCTTCTACTATTTTGTAAATGCTGTCAAAAGATACATTTCTCTCATGTATAGATATACAGCTATTTTGACATATGATATTAAGTATCAGTTCTATTAACCATCTATAGCTGTATTGATATTTATCGATCTGTCAATAGATTAATATACCAAGAGATTATGTTGCTAAGCGTTGATAATGAGTATTGTGCTTTAATTTTGTTCCTCATAGGTCTCAGGTGCTATTGATCTAAAATGAGGTGTGCTGTTTTTGCTAATAAATAGGAAGTGAGCGTCCTCTCCCAGTTACTTGTGGGCAATCCCGAAACACGTCCTTTGCTGGGATGTGTGTCGCTCTCCATTTTTCTTGTTTTTAATTGATTTTTTGTATGCTGTACAGCCCATGTTGGTTATTACTTTAATTACGTGAATAAAGTGGTGTACAATGAGCCGTTCTAGCCTTTTCTCTTTGGATGCCTAGTTCCTGACACCCAATGTCTGATGCCTATTATCTGACTTCTGATGTATAGGGAAGAATGGCTTAACGGGAAGGAGAAGAAAGGATGGTGTTTGGAGAACAGAGTAAAGAGTCCTATAATGGCCACCATTTTATGCAATCAACTTAAAATATAATTTAAAAATGTTGATTACAATTCAATTTGACTTTATAAGCATGATGCAGATACGTATTAGAAAATAACAGCTGACCTCCATCCAGATCATGTTTATCTCCTGTTAATCTTCTATTGTGGTGAACTAGGAACAGCCATAAATAATCTACTTCAACGCTAAAGCAATCACAGTGTATAATGTATGGTCATGCTTCTGAAATATGCGGTTAAGCCTCCAGCATGTAGTAAGTATAAAAACATATTTTTCATTAAATTACACAAAAAGGGCAAAATAAATATATTGCTAAGTTTTTTATTGTGTCATAATTATCCATTTCAGAAATCAAAACCAAGTTACAGATGCAGATTACAGATGACTCTCATTTGCTCAACAAAGGAAAACCACAAATATTGCAGTTTAAAGGATCCTACAGACTAGAGATGACACGTATACCCCATTTAAAAAGGTGTCCCTGCAGGTGCTTTGAATACAATGGACTTGACAGAAACTTGCCTGAGTATGCTGTGCTTTTAAAATGAGGAATGTTATAAATACTTGATGGATGGAAATGATTAATGTTTCTGTAAAGTTCCATTGAGTCTTGACTGACCTATTCTACTTAATGGCATTTAGGCATTTAAAGTTTTAACAAGACCGAGGAAGCATTTGTAGCGGTTGGGAACAGGTTTTATAGATGTGATTGTAAAATTTTTTATATAGGAAAAAATGTTTACCATGAACACTGTGTGCAATATATCACAGCATATAACAAACAACTTCCAAATAGTAATATACAATATGAATTTGAACTTAATTTGTTATTTTTACTTTATGAAACAATACACGTGGAGCAAATGTTGATTTTAAATGGAAAGCAATACATTTATGGCTCAGTGATATATTTATAGTTTTTAATTCGAATTATAATAATGCAAGCCATAGATAGTTGTAGATTTAAAATAAATGCAAACCAGTAAATAAAAAAATATTGTAATTGACTACTTTATAATAAAGTATATAGAAAATGACTATTTTAAAACACAGTATCTATATGTATGTTTATATTTAAAATGCAGTATATAGATGTATGTATTTGCACATCATGTCTGATAGAAAATATTTTTCATTTATATATATTAGAGGTCTTGTGCATATATTTTCTATAACCTGCATGATAAATGTCTGTGAGGCAGAGGATATTAATGTTATGTTTGCAGCTGCATGCACAGATAAGCAATGCGGTGAGAACACAGTGCATGCTCTAGGCTCTATGAAACGTACAAGCAGAAGTGCATCTAATTCAGCTAATTTGTGCTCCGAGCTTTAGAGGCCACATGTCATCTCTGAACTATATTATTATATATAATTCAAGTCAAATACTTAAAATATGAATAGGACATAGCACAAAACTACATTACTAAATGTAATATTAAGAGGACAAATCATGTGTTACTAGTAAAAATATCCTAGCTATATTTCTCGCAAATTAACTGATCTATTCTTTTTTTTAGAAATCATGATATAATGTATATTATATGCAGGGACAACTGACTGGTAACCAGACTTGCTTTTTAGGAGCATGTACAATTTTACAATTTTAAAAACTATCCTTTGAATTGATTCTGGATGGGATTGAAGCTAATGATCTTTTAAGATCCAGAAGTGCTTTATTTTTTCTGCAACACAAAAAGGCTTAAATCACACTTTAATTTAAAATTAAAGGAAAAGAAATCCAAAATATGTATTTCATTATTCAGGTGGAAGACACAATTTAAAAAAAGTTTCCAATTTACTTCTATTATCAAATTTGCTTAATTCTCATGCTATTCTTTGTTGAAGAGATACCTAGGTAGGCAGCGTGCACATGCATAAAACACTTCATAAGAGGAAGTTTTGCTGCTAGTGTTCTTGCTAATGTATAACATTGTTGCAAAACTGCTGCTGTATAGTGCTGCAGACACGTACACAGTCCTGAGCCTATGTCCATGCTTTTCAACAAAGTATAACAAGAAAAAAAAATGATAATAGAAGTAAATTGGAAAGCTGTTAAAAGAGACATGAAACCCAAACTTTCTAGCTGCTGATTGGTGGCTGCGCATAGATGCCTAATGTAATTGGCACACCCATTTGCATTCCTATTTCTTCAACAAATGATATCTAAAAAATGAAGCAAATTAGATAATAGAAGTAATTTGGAATGATGTTTACATTTGTATTCTCTATCTGAATCGTGAAAGAAATATTTTAGGTTTCATGTCCCTTTAAAACTGTATGTTCTATCTGAATCATAAAAGAAAACATTTGGGTTTTATGTCCCTTTAAGGAACATACAAAGTAAAAAAATGAACTTTTCTCTCTCCTGCTGCCAGAAAAGCTTACATGCAGATGAACCAATCAGAGGCTTCAGATACGCCCCTAGAACAAGGAAGTGATCTGGGTTCACAATGTTCATTTTAGTTCATTTTAGTTTTGAATAGAAACATTTTTACAATACACATGTACTAGCAAATTGCTTATAGCAAGTAGCTAAGAAACATTCATTTCCCAGGTTTTTATATAGAGCAGAGAGTGAAAAGGGTGCTAGTGTTTTATTTATTCCCATGCAAGGTCAATGCAACAATAAAGCATGGTGGTTAATTGTTTGAGTAAGTAAAGTTGTTGTTTTTAACTTAATTAATAATAACAATATAAAATGTATGCAAGTAATAGTTTTGTATAATTTTCCACTATTTAAAGGGACAGTCAACAACAGAATTTTTGTTGTTTAAAAAGATAGATAATCCCTTTATTACCCATTCCTCAGTTTTGCATAACCAACACAGTTATAATAATATACATTTTACCTCTGTGATTATCTTATATCTAAGCCTCTTCAAACTGCCCCCTTATTCCAGTTTTTTGACAGACTTGCATTTTAGCCAATTAGTGCTTACTCCTAGGTAACTTCACTTGCGTGAGCTCAATGTTATCTATATGAAACACATGAACTAACCCCCCCCTAGTGGCAAAAAACTGTCAAAATGCACATAACAGGCTGCTTTCAAGGTCTAAGAAATAAGCATATGAGCCTACCTAGGTTTAGCCTTTAACTAATAATACTAAGAGAACAAAGAGAAAGCAAAATTGGTGATAAAAGTACATTGGAAAGTTGTTTAAAATGGCATGCCCTATTTGAATAATGAAAGTTTATTTTGGACTTGACTGTCCCTTTAATTTATATTTATAATTAACATTTTGTGAATCACAAATGTAATTATTTGATAAACTCAAGTTCCCACTATTAATAAACTAACAATTTCATGTCAAACTTGCACAAGTTTGTCCTTCTCCAACAGTAAAGTAGTGACACTTGTCCCTATCAGTGTTAATTTGTAGGAAGTACAATACTGTAGTATCAATACTATAGTATTACTTTAAACTTAATTTCAAACAGAATTAATGTTTTCAGGTTCTATTAATGTATTGGTATGCACCCCAGTGTCAGAGAGTTTTAAGGCCTTATATCTTAGGGGACTTTTATGATCAAAATAAATGTGTGGTTTTCTGTGAAGTATTAATATCCTAAGAAAAGAAAACAAGCCAAAAGCATGAAACACAATTATTAAAATCACCACAATACTTTAAATGTATATTATAGCTAAATACAATAAAATACATATAAATAAAACATTGTATAAATTTATATTATATACCCACATCCCAACAGCTCCTATAGCTTGACCCAATCTGATGTATATATATATATATGTCATGTGGTGCAAAGCTCCTCATACCGCATAACGTATATATAAGTCTGAGCTGCAGGAATCACCAGCAGCCTCGGCTGTAAAGTTACAGCCGGCAGCTGGAGTTCCTGAACTCCAGTCATCTGTCTGCATATAGAACCTTAGCCCGATTGGTGCTCCAGTTCCATATGAAGGCAGATGCTCTGTAATGATCATCTGCTGGTGCTGGCTGTAGGTGTGGGAAGGAAAGTGGGAAGCTTCTTGGCTGCCCAGAAGTAGAGAGGGGAGTGAAGATGGAGGAGGAGGAAGTAGGGTGGGATCTACACTGACGGAAAAAAAGATGAAGTGAGAGGGAGGGATGGAGAGCTATACTACAGATCAAAAGGTGGAATAAGCATGGGGGGCCCTAACTAATGATCGCCGGAGGGAGGAAGTGTGGGGATCACTACACTACAGAAAGAAAAAAAAATACAGTACTGTTCAAAAGTCTTAGCCGCCATTAGATTTCTTTTTTTAGTAAAGTTTTAATGTTATAATGACCATCCATATTTATTTTTCGGGTTCTTTATTAAGATACAAAAAGAAAATACAGGAAGTATGTACACAAAACATTAATAGAACACAAGTCAATATTTAGTGTGACCTCCCTTGGCACTAAGTACACCTTAAACTCTTTTGGGAAGATTGTCCTGATGTTTTATGAAGTAATCTTCTATTATATTATACAAGGCTTCTTTCAGCACTTCCCAAAGTTCTTATTTAGATTAAGGTTGTCTATTATTTCTTTCTCTCTCCAGGTGATCTTACTGCCTTACTGATATTCAGGTCAGGTGGAAGCCAGTCCATGACTGACAGTGTTTTATTAGCTGTTTTTCTCTCCAAATATTATTTCATTGCATTCGCAGTGTGCTTAGAATTGCTATCATGCTGAAAAATAAAACTATTACAATCAGCTTGTCATGTAAAATGTGAGATATCATTGGAAGCTATGTGCACAAATATATATGAAGCTAATGGTATCAAGTTATTACTGTAAGTATCACTGCACAAAAAAAAATGTTTACTCAGACCTCCTGCTGTTCAGAGTTTCATTAAACAGGACTTCTAAAGAACAAACATTTGTCCCAAACTACAAAGAGTATATATTCAATACCTTTGCTCAGGTCAAAATCTATTATTTAAATTATTGCCCTAATAAAAGTCCAAATAGATAATGACCCCATGCAAAAACAACAGCCGCCCAGTCTGAGACCAACCTTTGAAGCTCAAAGCTCTACAGGGAAGTTAAACATTACACTTGAATGCTAATCATTCCTTGAATGTTACATACAGTACACAACTTCCCCCAGACAAACTGGAAATGTAAATCTTGATTTCTAAATGGGAAATTAAAAATTCATATAAAATGAATTGTGTAGTTTTCAAATATTCAATATGTGCCTCAGACTGTCCAAATAATATGCATAAATAAATGGATATGAGATTGCTTTTGGTAAATATATTATAGTGGATAAGTATCTATGGTGAATTTGGAATGTTCTAAATTATTTCACAATAAATAAAACAAAATTCTTTCTTTTCTTTTCCAGAAATCTAATAAGCCTTACAGGAAAGAACCTGATGTGAAGATGAGGTTTCTAAATAAGATACCATAAGTTAACATATAAATGCATCATAGATTTTGAGCCAGAGTCTTAAACACTGTTGAGACATGTATTAATAAATAACTATAATGCTCATCTATATATGATATAAGATGGTGACTAGGAAATTAAATTATGTACCAGTATATCAAATGAACTGCTATAAAAATTAAGTCAGAAAAACATATATATTTTATTGATTCATACTACTAGTCCACTCATGACAATGTGATTTTTAAATGCAGTTTCTTCAAATACCTCATGTTTAGTATGAAAATACTCAGATTAAATAGAATAAAATAATCCCATACATATTGGACACATTGTTTGATGATACTGGAAATTAAAGTATATTTAATAAACACTTTAAAAGTTAGATATTAAACTGTTAGCAGTATTGGTGGTGAGACTGCATTTCTGGTTGTCTGCTGCCCTCTAGTGGTTTATGCCAGAATTACAGCCAAACGGGTTGACTGTTAAAACCCATACATTCCCAGTAAGCCAATGAAATGTTCAGCTTTGAGGGCCAATGGCAAGACAGCTTCGGTAAGGGCCTATCCAATTATTGTGGGAATGATTAAAGAAAATGAGTGGTTTATGATTGGATACATTTTGCCATACACACTAGACAAGGACAGACTCAAGCAGGGAGAATCATTTGGACTGAGAGAGAAACACACAGATTTGTGCTAAATATCTTCTCTGCAATTTGTGGGACACTTTCTTGGAATAAGAAAGATAACAATTTAAGGCCCGTATATTTGCAATAGTGGACTAAATATGACCCACAATAAACTCTGGAAGCTGAACACTCATCTGTTTATGTGGTAATGTATATGGTTGCTCTATAATTTTAATATTTAAATCAAGGTATTCTAAAGCTATAGTTTATTTGAAGCCAGCACTTTAAAGAGGTAATTTGTATTTTAAATCTATGTTCCATAGCCTGGTGTAGTTTAGAACTAGTCATATTAATGTTAAATAATTTTATTTGCTAGAAAATAATTCCTACTTTTACATTTATAAGTCAAAATTACTTATTGTGAAATCTCTTAGAAATTGCATATAAATTAGTTATTGTGTTAATGATATACAATTTCTCTGATGGTTTTAAGTTAAGCATTCAAGTTATTGGCTAATTATAGACTATTCTGGTATTATCATTTGGCGTATTTTAATGTGATTCATTGTGAGTAAGGTTAATTTTAGAGATATATTTTGGTTTGCTTTGTAAAGAATATTGTAACAGCAAAGAGATATAATTGGTTCATAATCTAATTTTAACATAAATATAATTCAAGGTTTCTATAAAGGTAACTAATCTAGAATTAAGGCATAAATATTGATTTTAATAAACATTTTGTTATGCATATACATTTTATTGGTTGGCAACTGCTGAGATAATATATACAACATTTTATTGGAGGTTACCGCTAAGATAATAAATAATAATTTTGTAACCTAGTCATATACTACCAAATAATTTGGAGTCACTGCAGAAGAATATTATCTTTATCACATTGATATAATAATATATTTTGTAGTAAATTAAAAAATTATTATCTAGAAAAAATGAATATTAATATTTTAATTTTTTTTTTCCATTGGTCAAAAGTGTATTAGCATTTTAAGTTAACCAACTACTAAGCCAGAATAATAATGTCTGTTACTAGAAGTGAATTAATTGAATTGATACATAGTATTGAAATATGTTCCCCAAAATCACCCATTAGTCAGGCAGAAATGCTTAAAACAGAAGCCATTACTCACCTTAAAAATAGATTAAGGGAGAATTAGACACTTACATTAAGATGCTTAAGACTAAGGCCAAAAATATTGCAAATAATATATGGCGTGGTGAAAGTGAAATATTTCAAAGGCTGTTAAAATGTGTCCACCCTCAGAAACCAAGAAAGTGCGATGAAATACAGTGGGGCAAAAAAGTATTTAGTCAGCCACCAATTGTGCAAGTTCTCCCACTTAAGAAGATGAGAGAGGCCTGTAATTTTCATCATAGGTATACCTCAACTATGAGAGACAAAATGTGGAAACAAATCAAGACAATCACATTGTCTGATTTGGAAAGAATTTATTTGCAAATTATGGTGGAAAATAAGTATCTTCTTATTTAAGAGGCTCCTCTGTCCTCCACTCATTACCTGTATTAATGGCACCTGTTTGAACTTGTTATCAGTATAAAAGACACCTGTCCACAACCTCAAACTGTCACACTCCAAACTCCACTATTGTGAAGACCAAAGAGCTGTCAAAGGACACCAGAAACAAAATTGTAGACCTGCACCAGGCTGGGAAGACTGAATCTGCAATAGGCAAGAGGCTTGGTGTGAAGAAATCAACTGTGGGAGCAATAATTAGAAAATAGAAGACATACAAGACTACTGATAAGCTCCCTCGATCTGGGGCTCCACGCAAGATCTCACCCCGTGGGGTCAAAATGTTCACAAGAACAGTGAGCAAACATCCCAGAACCACACGGGGGACCTAGTGAATGACCTGCAGAGAGTTGGGACCAACGTAACAAAAGTTACCATCAATAACACACTACGCCGCCAGGGACTCAGATCCTGCAGTGCCAGATGTGTCCCCCTGCTTAAGCCAGTACATGTCCGGGCCCATCTGAAGTATGCTAGAGAGCATTTGGATGATCCAGAAGCAGATTGGGAGAATGTCATATGGTCAGATGAAACCAAAGTAGAACTGTTTGGTAGAAACACAACTTGTCGTGTTTGGAGGAGAGAGAACACCATACCTACTGTGAAGCATGGCGGTGGCAACATCATGCTTTGGGGCTGTTTCTCTGCAAAGGGAACAGGACGACTGATCCGTGTACATGAAATAATGAATGGGGCCATGTATCGTGAGATTTTGAGTGCAAACCTTCCATCAGCAAGGGCATTGAATATGAAACGTGGCTGGGTCTTTCAGCATGACAATGATCCCAAACACACTGCCCGGGCAATGAAGGAGTGGCTTCGTAAGAAGTATTTCAAGGTCCTGGAGTGGCCTAGCCAGTCTCCAGATCTCAACCCCATAGAAAACCTTTGGAGGGAGTTGAAAGTCTGTGTTGCCCAGCGACAGCTCCAAAACATCACTGCTCTAGAGGAGATCTGCATGCAGGAATGGGCCAACATACCAGCAACAGTGTGTGACAACCTTGTGAAGACTTACAGAAAATGTTTGACCTCTGTCATTGGCAACAAAGGATATATAACAAAGTATTGAGATGAACTTTTGATATTGACCAAATACTTATTTTCTACCATAATTTGCAAATACATTCTTTCCAAATCAGACAATGTGATTGTCTGGATTTGTTTCCACATTTTGTCTTTCATAGTTGAGGTATACCTATGATGAAAATTACAGGCCTCTCTCATCTTCTTAAGTGGGAGAACTTGCACATTTGGTGGCTGACTAAATACTTTTTTTCCCCACTGTAATTTTCAAAACTTGGGGTCTGCTCCTATATGTGAACAATGAAATGTGCAATAAGATTAAAGTACAGAACTCACAATTGGAGCAACTGAGGGGTGAAAATTATTCTTTAAGACTAGGTGAAGAGGAGGTGGAGCAAGTCCAGGATAAAATGAATGCCCTTGCCCAGTACATGGCCACCTTACAAAAGTATAACCAAAATTTAGTGGCCCAAATACAAGATTTGAAAAAACAACTCGTACCGAGCCAGAGAGAATTAAGTGAATTAAAAAGACAATATTGCCATAATGGAACCCCCTCTTTTAGCAATGAAAATAATGAAATTATGGAAACTCTAAAAGAATTTATGAGAAATGAACTGCAGAGTATCAAGGAAGAATTTAAATAAAGGACCCCTATTGGGTCAGAGTTAAACTTCCCACATAGAAAGTGACCTCATGTTTTAAATTCAGGGATCTGCTATAATTCAGATGAGGAGGGCAGCTCTAATAGTGAGTCAGGGGGTGGAGCCAACTACCCAGATAACCCATATATTACTAATGTACATAAGGGGTCTCCCCATAGTAAAAGTAGGGCAGATAGAGGGTGCTCCAACCCCAAACATAAGGTGCATAAATAAAAAGAGAGAAGCACTCAACCTGGGAATGAACAACCCCAAACATAAGGTCCATAGGAAGACCCAAGGTACGTCTAATAAGGTATATGACACCCCTAAAACAACTACTTTCTTAAGTGGTGCAGTACCTACATTTTTCAATAAGGGAACCAATTCTATAATTGACAAATTAGAGACCAATGAAAATGCTTTATCCATAATGAATGTTACTAGTGAGTAGTCAAAAAATAAATTTCTGCCCTGGGTATTTGAGGGTAAACATCACAAGTTCTTTGCTTCACTAAAGGACATGAATATTCATTCCTGGAGTGAAACAAAGCAACAGGGCAAAAAGGAGTTAGGGCAATATCACACAAAAATAGCCACTAAAATAGCCCTATACAGGTTGAAATGTGGTGCCAATCAAAGCCCTATAGAAAATTTATTTCTGCACTAAAAAGTGCGTACAATATGGCCGAAGACTACCCCATATTTGAAAGCTCAGAATTTTTAAATCTGTTTTACGAAGCATTGCCCGTGCACATCAAACTTAATTTGGCTACAGATTTTGAAGAGAACTGTTCATTGGACTGGCTGATCAAAGAGAGTACATAGTTATACTTTATTCAGCAGTCCGGTGAACAGGGGGTTTAAAGGGAACCAAGGCCCAGCCCCAAAATTGTGACAGAAACTAGGGTGTCACATAGCCCCCTAAACTTAGAGTCCAAAAAGAAAACTTATGCGGAAGTGGCCCAAGAAAACAGGCCTTCCCCACAAAGTTTTAACTCTGCCCCTCCCCCAACAAGGCCTGAGGTGCAGAGAGAATATATAGTTATCCCCAAAGAGATGAACACCCACAAGGTGATCAGTATCCCCATAAAAATAAATACAGAAAGTGGCAAAAATACTCTCAGGGTAACCAGACACCCCAAGTAAATAGTGCTCCCCAAGATATTAATGCTGAACAAGTTGAACCCCAAAGACATCTCAAAATAGAAATGATATCTATGATTCTGAGGGTTTCAGGCGGTCCAGGAATTACTATTCTGAGGCCTCAAAAGATAGACCATGGGGTAGAAATAGCTTGTATAATCAAGTGGGACAACTCAGTATGCAGTTAAAACAATTATGTACACTATTTACTAATATGAGTCAAGCTTTGACGGCTCAGCACCCTAATAATCCTTTTTTTTAGGGGTACAGCCAGTGGTCAGCAATGGGCCACAGGCACAATCATAAATACTCCAGTATTACCTGAGAGAGAGGGGAGAGATATAAAAAATGAAATGATAAATCTTAATAATGGTACTAATCATGTTCTCTCCCTACAGGCCAGAAACAGATGATTTAGCGGTGATGACGGGCAGCCTCAGACTGGAAGCTCAAGCAAACCTCTTCTTTTGCAGTTGTCCCCTAACCTTATTCCCAAAGATGCAGTACACAGGAACCCAATCAGCCCTATTATAGATGAAATGAATGGTGAGAGTGAAAATGCTTCTGCATCAGGTAACGTGGCGGATTCAGATAACTCGTGGAAAAGCCCACAGATGTGTAATCATGCTAATTTTATGGGTAAAATGGTAGAAACCGCAGGGAGCTATTATGTATTAGCTGAACTCCAGGACTCAGTCATTAACCCTATCATGGGAGAAATTGTTACTGGATCTCAGGCAACTATTTTATCCCACAGGTACTGCACACAGCTAAATGAGCTAACGCCCCACAAGCCTAAACTCAGGCAATTTGATGGTTCACTAAAAGGTGTTGGGGGTGACTCACTCAAATTCTATGGTACTGCATGATTAAAGCTAAAGTTGGGTAACAGGTTAATAATGCACCCCGTCATTATAGTGGATCTGCCAACTGATCGTTTAATCATTGGTATTGATCTACTGAAGCAATTAAGCATCATAATTGATTGCATAAATAATGCAATTTGGTCACGTAAAAAGGCCTATTAAATATGAGCGGTCCAGCATAACTCACACCAGACATAACTGTCACGTGATGGAAGAGAAGCCAGATGCTGTGGAGATTCATTTTGGAAATAGCTCTGCACCTGAGATAACGGTCCTTCAAATAGATGATCAAACTCCCTTAAGTGGTTATGATGGTAATATCATTAAAATTTTGCCTGGAAAGATAGCCAATATTTCCCTAGATGGCAATGTATTAACCAAATCTCTCCACAAGGAGGACCCTAAGTTCCCTAAAGGGGGAGATCACTTTCAATTCCTCAGAGAAATTGAGAAAGTTAAAGATGATCTATTTATCCCTATACAGGTGTATGTCCTTGGAAAAACCAAGTATGCCAAATTGAACTTAAAACAGGAAGCTAGCTATATAAGCGAAGGCTTATTAGCGCAGATTGCTGAACCCAAGGTGATTAAATATCTCTCTCCCCAAGACCACTGGGTCCATGACCTAGATGCCAAGTCTGAAAACTATAAAATGTTTATTTTTGTCATGATCCAGCCTAGAATTGAACCTTGGACCTGTTTCAATTTCTGCTGCTGTTCTTTCCCAGCCTGCTGACTTACCTCTTCGCCACAAGATGGCATGGTCACAGGCTGAGAATATTGGTTTTCCATTTGCTGCAACTTTGGCTCTCTGGCTCCACCTGCCTACCAGCTTTAACAAATCATTTAATTAGCAGCCTGCTATATTAGGCAGGTTTACTTTCCGTTCTGGGCCTTGACATGGAGTGTTGCACTCTAACAGAGCCCCTGATCCTGATTCCTGTTTGAATACAGATTTGTTGGATTTCCTGGTGCCTGATTACTGCTTCATTTTGAGATTACTCTTCTGGATTTTCAATTGGCACTGTGTTTCATTTCTGGACTTATTTCCTGGCAACTGACCTTGGCTAATTTTCTGATATTTCCTAAGGACTGTCTCAGAGCAAATCTCCATTCCTGCCTGTTACTACAGAGTTCCAGTCTACAGCGTATACAAGTATTCTGCCTGTTATTACAAAGATCTGCATTTCTGCATGTTACTACAAAGTTACCAGTCTACAGCCTATCCTCACACCTGTCTGCTGTTACAAAATTACTTGTCTAGAGCATATCTGCATTACTACCTGTTACTACAGAGTTCCAGTCTACAGCCTATGCAAGTATCCTTCCTGTTATTACAAAGTTACCTGATTACAGCATCTCTTAATATCCTGCCTGTTACTGCTAAGTTTTGGTCTACAGCATATCTACGTATCCTGCTTGCTATTGCCAAGTTTTTTGTCTACAGTTTATTTACATGTTTGCCTGCTTTATGACTGTCTAATCCAAGTTACTTTGTATTCTTGCCTACACAGAGACTTTGCCTTTTATCTAGTTTGCATCACTCTGCATTGCTAATTAACCTATCAATAAAACCTTCACTTAATTTCCTAAAACCCTTGTACCTGTTTAATTATGCCAAAAAAGAAAGACTCACACAGACAAAACACATCTTTAACCCAAGAACCTGACACCTCTGCACAACAGCTTCCAACACCTGAACCTGCTCCCATGAAGAGTGTGACAATTATCTATCTCCATAGGTAATAAATCAGCGAAGCCCCTGTTTTTAGTTTTAAATAATCCCCATAATAAAATATACATTGGCAATGATCTCTTACATAGATATGCCATACAAGTAGATTTGATTAACCTTTGCCTCTCTAGCAGGTTAAAGGGGGACCCTGAAATATTTCAGGATGAAAATGCAGCCCTGAAATCAAACCAGAAAATGCCATATGCTGTGAATATGTAGGTGTCTAACAATGTTGTAATCCCTGCTGGGGCTGATAAATTCCTCTTATCCTTACAGGTAAAAAGAGGTCAGAAATTAAAAACTTCTGAAACACTAATATACATCTCCCATAGAATGCAAAATATTGGTATAACAATGATCCATACTCCTATGGTAAATATTGGAACTATTCCAATACATGTTATTGTGCATAACATGACCCCACAGGATATCACCTTGTCCAAGGGAACTACCCTAAGATATGCTCTAGAATCCAGTCATTATACTTTCATATTCCACAATAATATAATTGGGCTAGTACCTGAAGGATACTTAACTGAAGAACAATTAATAGAACAATCCTTTGCATCTATGCCAGAAGGATTGTTTACAATTCAGTCTATTTATCGCTTCAGCTCAGAGGAAGGCATCTGTAAAATTGAAGAAGCCTCCCTAGTATTTGATCAGCTGATCAAAGAGCAAGAATACCTCACCTCAATACCCAGAATCATGGGGGCAATGTAAATTATAATCAAGGGGATCTCATTTCTAGGTTGGAAGAAGCCTATGAGATAGGAAAGTCTGAAATCTTTCCAGGATTTCAGCAAATAGTCAATGAGCAAATCTCCTTAGCTAATGGCTATTCCAGTAATGATAAATGCCAACAGCTACGAGAACTCCTGATGGAGTACAAGTATATTTTTGCTAGGGATTCTAATTAATTTGGGAATACAGACCTGCACATTGCAAGAATCCAAACAGATCCCAATGCACCCCCTGTCTTTGTTAAACAATACAGACTTCATTTAGCCTCATAAGATTCACTTGCAGAAATAATAAGGAATCTAGAAGAAAGGGGTATCATCAGACAGGTGCAGAGCTCTTATAACAATCCTATTCTAGGTATTCTTAAGTCCAATGGACAATGGCATTATTGTGCTGACTTAAGACAGCTAAACAAACGAGTGTACATGTCTGGCTGGCCTTTGCCATATATTGACCAGTGCCTAGCGCAGATGCAGGGATCCAAAATATTCAATGTCATTGATTGTGCACAGGGTTATTGAACCATAAATGTACACAAGGAGGTCAGTATAAGCTTGTGTTTTCCTTCCAAAAGGTCCAGTATGCATTCCGAAGGCTCCTGTTTGGATACATGAATTCAGGACATACATTTGCTGTATTCATGCATAAGGCTATGCCTGATACACTGGAAAGAGGAACCTTATCTTATGTTGATGATGTGTTAATCAAAAGAACAGACTTTGAAAAACACATCACAGAACTTAAACACATCCTCAGCCAAATTAAAGGGCAGGTGTCAAATTATCCCTACAAAAAGCCCAATGGTGCCGTACTTGTGTAAACTTCTTGGGACATGAAGTTACTTCTGAAGGCTTAAATCCTCAGAAGAAAAAGGTGGAAGCTATAATAAATTTTAAAAAAAGAACCCAACTAACTTAAAGGAATTAAGATCATTCCTGGGTATGACAAATTTTTCTCGAAAATTTATTGATAATTATGCAGAATTAACTAAATCACTGCTACTTCTTCCAAAGAAGGATGTGAAATGGCACTGGAGTGAGGCTCAAGAGACAGCCCTCAGAGAGCTGAAGAGAAAAATCACTCAAGCACCTTGCTTAGCATACCCTGAAGGGGGTAAACCTTTCTACTTAGAGACAGGTTACACAGATATAAACATGAGTGCTGTTTTATACCAAAAGTATGATAATTTAAGCAAAGTCATTGCTTATGCGAGCAAAACTTTATCCCCAGTAGAAATAAAACCCTCTTATCTACTGTATGGACATTACAAAATGTTCGCAGCTACATACAGGGCGAGAAAATTATTGTAGATACGGCACCAGCCTTTGCTATATCTGCAAAGTGAGAGATTAAGAGATGGGAACCTGTCCAATAGCCGCATAACAGCTTGGACTCTTTCCTTACAAGGCTTGCCTTTAGACATTCACTACAAGCAAAATAAAAAGAATCTAGTCACACAAGGGCTT
Source organism: Bombina bombina (assembly GCF_027579735.1). NCBI lineage: Eukaryota > Metazoa > Chordata > Amphibia > Anura > Bombinatoridae > Bombina > Bombina bombina. The sequence continues at coordinate 1,255,709,450 of NC_069500.1, forward strand.
GCTGAGCTCCGTGATTGTACTGATAAGGATCATGGGGAAAAGTTATTAGAAGATGATTTCCTGGAGGATCAATTGCTTTCCCCATATAAAATAAACAATGAGGACCATTGTTAAACATTACCTTGAGTATATGTTGATGCCACTATTGAAAATGAGTGCAGATTAGTCGCTGGCATTGGTATAGTTTGGGTGAATGAATTCCCAAATATTTCTGTAGGTTTCAACATTGGACCAAGATCCAGTAAAGTTACAGAACTAGCTGTTGTTCTAAAAACCATTGAGATGCTATTGAACAAGGTATTCATAAATTTGTGGTCATTACTCACTCAAATTATGTGCGTGACAGTTTTGTTGAATACCTGCCAACTTGGAAAAGAAATGGCATGCAGAAAACTAACAACAAACCAGTCAAACATGGCAAGTTGCTCTGCAAGATTGATGAATTAATGGTGTCCAATGGTTTAACCATACACTGGAAAAAAACCAAGGGTCATTCCAGGATTCTAGGTCCGGATAAGGAAGGCAATGATCTTGCAGATTCATCTTAATGAAATCCAAATCCCAATTCAAGTTGCAGGATGGTTTGTTAATTAGAACCTTCAAAACTGGAATCCAACAATGGGTGGTACCTACAAATTTCAGAGGTCTCATGCTTCAACATACCCATGATGCTCCCACATCAGGACATCGTGATGCCAAATAAATGTATGAAATATTGCGTGACTACACCTTTTGGCCGCACATGTTGAAAGATTATCAAACCTACTGTAAAGGGTGTTTAATCTGTCAATAGTTCCAACCCACTGCACCAACGAATAGAGCGCCATTGCAGAAAAGGGGGATGGTGATGCCATGGTCAGATATCCAAATTGATTTTATTGGTCCAGTAAATGGGTCATCAAATGTAACAGATACATGTTAACAGTAACATGCTTGTTCACTAAGTAGGTAGAGTGCATCAGTGCACCTAATAATGCTGAAACATGCACAGCATTGCTTATCAACCAGCTGTTTTCCAGATTTAGTTTACCCCAGAGAATCGAATCCAATCAGGGGACCCACTTCACTAGCCAAGTGATGACCAAGATGCAGAAAACACTAGGGGTTAAAAGAAAGCTCCATATTGCTTATAGAGCTGCCTCTAGTGGTGGTGTAGAGCATTACAACCAGTCCATTGTGAAAATCCTCAAAAAGTTTTTGAGTGAAACAGGTAAAGACTGGGATGTAAAACTACTTCCTAATGGCATTAAGAGCCACTCCAAGTAGTGCTACTAAGATGTCACCTTTCAAATTGATGACTGGTAGAAGAATGGTTCTACCTCAACATCTATTGTACCATACATCAGAACAAAAACGTAATAAATGCCACTACTACACATCAATATGTGGAGAACTTAAGGAAGCATCTGCAATATGCCTTTGCATTTGCTCAAAGGAACACAAACAAACCCGCAACTGCTGCTAAAACCTATTATGATCTCAAAACTTCCAAAAAGGAATATGAAATTAATGATAAAGTTTATCTTTATATTTTTGGAAGAAATCGGGTTAAAGGGACAGTCAAGTATAAATTAAACTTTCATTATTCAGATAGGACTTTTAATTTTAATTGACTTTCCAATTTACTTTTATCATCAAATTTGCTTTTTTCTGTCATGATTTTTCCGTTCATCGCCGTGTCACCGCGGCTCCCGGATCTTCTCAGTGTGAATGACGTCACGTTGCTTAGCAACGTGACGCATCCTCTGACACACCCCTCTGATGACGTCGCCGCTCCTGCCTTTAAACCACGGCAGGAGATCTTACTCGGGGCCCGTTTGTTTGATTTTCCTGGCGTTTGTGAGTACTTTCCCTGTATCTAGACTTGTGTACCGACTTCTGCCTGCCTGACCTAGCTTTTGCCTTATCCCTGCTACTGATTTCTGGATACCGACTTCTGCCTGCCTGACCTAGCTTTTGCCTTATCCTTGCTACTGATTTCTGGATACCGACTACTGCCTGCCTAACCTAGCTTATGCCTTATCCTTCAATCTAACTCTTGGATATAATTTCCTATTTACTGCCTGCTTAAAGGGACATTTACTTTTACAAGCTGCAAAAAAGAACTTTGTCTTTTTGTTTGTTACAAGCCTGCTTAAAGGGACATTTACTTTTACAAGCTGCAAAAGAGAACTTTGTCTTTTTGTTTGTTACAAGCCTGCTTAAAGGGACATTTACTTTTACAAGCTGCAAAAGAGAACTTTGTCTTTTTGTTTGTTACAAGCCTGCTTAAAGGGACATTTACTTTTACAAGCTGCAAAAGAGAACTTTGTCTTTTTGTTTGTTACAAGCCTGCTTAAAGGGACATTTACTTTTACAAGCTGCAAAAGAGAACTTTGTATTTTTGTTTGTTACAATCCTGCTTAAAGGGACATTTACTTTCACAAACTGCAAAAGAGAACTTTGTCTTTTTGTTTAATACAAGTCTGCTTCAAGGGACATTTACTTTTACAAGCTGCAAATAAGAGCATTATCTTTATATATTACAAACCTGCTTAAAGGGACGTTTTCACTTTTGTGGCTTTCCAGCGTATTGGAACAATTTTTATTTTTGTAAACCAATCTTGTCTGTTTCCTGAGTGGGTCACATCCTGGTTATTTCTCAGTGTGCTAGCGTGTGTTTTACTATTCACATTACAAACGGGCCCTAAATGGACCCCACTGAATTATCCATGGCCGTGGCTCACCAGGGACAACTACTGGGATCTCATGCCACCCACTTGCAATCCCTGGACACTAAACTTGATCAAATAACTGCTTTATTACAAAATGTGGTTGCTACTACACCTCCCAATCCCAATCCCAATCCTAATCCTAATGAGGCATTACCTCCTTCGATTCCAAACAACCAGTCTCAAGTACAACTGAGTCCCAGGATACCTCTTCCGGATAAATATGATGGGAATCCTGAAGAATGTAGGGGTTTTCTGAATCAGTGCCGTCTCCATTTCCGAAATAGCCCTACTCTTTTTGCTACTCCCTCTTCTAGAATCACATTTCTTATTTCCTTAATGAAAGGAAAAGCTTTGGCTTGGGTATCACCTTTGCTTGAAAAGAATGACCCTATACTTTTGGATGTAGATACATTTCTCTCTGTGTTTTCAAATGTATTTGATAAACCTGGAAGGTCATCCGCTGCTGAAGCTACTCTCTTGGATTTACGACAAGGTAGTCAACCAGTTTCTCAATACGCTATTGAGTTCCGCACCCTTGCCTCTGAAACTACTTGGAATCAGGGAGCACTTAGAGCCGCTTTTCGTAAAGGACTTTCTGAGCGTCTCAAGGATGAATTGGTGTATCGGGAACTTCCAGAATCCTTGGAAGCCTTAATAAATCTTTGTATCAGTCTCGACGCCAGATTTCGTGAACGCCAACAAGAAAGGGATAGAACACAGAGGTCATCAACTCGAACTCCTTTTCGTTTGGCTCCTCGTTTTTCTAATCCAGTTACTCCTGCCTCTCCTACTCCTGATCAGGCTGAACCCATGGAAGTGGGAAGTATAAAATTAACAGAGACTGAACGCTTGAGAAGACGTTCTCTTGGCTTGTGTTTGTACTGTGGCCTTAAAGGGCATTTATTAAGGGAGTGTCCTACCAGGCCAGTAAAAGCCAGGGCTTAACTCTAGTCCAGGGAACTGAGTTAAGCCAAAAAAGTAGTCATTCCCTATACAAGAAACTCTTTGTTCCAGTAACCCTTCAAATTGGACATAGTAAGATTCATACCCAAGCTCTTATCGACTCTGGTGCTGGAGGAGTGTTCATTGACTCCATATTCGTTTCTACTCACTCTATACCCTTACTAAAGAAAGAGTATTCAATTTCAGTCTCTACGGTCAGTGGAGATCCTTTGGGTTCCGGATACATTCAGTTTGCTACTAAACCTTTACTTCTCACTGTTGGAATACTTCATTCTGAGACAATTTGTTTTGATGTCATTCCCACTCCTCAATTTCCCATTGTCTTGGGACTACCCTGGCTCCAAGTACATAATCCTACTTTTTCTTGGACTTTTGGCGAACTCACCTCCTGGGGATCTACATGCCAGACTAAATGTCTTCAAAAGATCACCAAGTTACCACTCACTATTGCTCTCACAATCGAAACTCCGGACTCTCTACCTATGCCTTATCATGACTTTGTGGATGTCTTCTCCAAAAAGGAAGCTGAACGTCTTCCTCCTCACCGTCCTTTCGATTGCCCCATTGATCTCCTTCCTGGGGCTACCTATCCTCGAGGCAAGACATATCCACTTTCTAAACCTGAAAACGTGGCTTTGGAAGAATATATTAAAGACAATCTGGCTAGAGGATTTATCCGACCCTCCTCTTCCCCTGTAGGGGCTGGTTTCTTTTTTGTAGGAAAGAAGGATGGCGCATTACGACCCTGTATTGATTACAGAGGACTAAATCAGATTACCATCAAGAACAGTTATCCTCTACCCCTTATTCCTGAACTTTTTACTTATCTTCAGGGAGTCACCATATTTACTAAACTTGATCTACGTGGTGCATACAATCTTATTCGTATACGCAAAGGAGATGAATGGAAGACTGCTTTTAACACTCGATTTGGGCATTACGAATATCTGGTCATGCCTTTTGGGCTATGCAATGCTCCGGCGGTTTTTCAACATTTTGTAAACGAGATCTTTCGTGATTTTTTGAATATCTTTGTCATCATATACCTTGATGATATCTTGATTTTTTCTCAAAACCACCAAGATCATGTGCACCACGTCAGGAAAGTACTTCAACGTTTAAGAGATTACCATCTGTTTGCTAAACTGGAGAAATGTTCTTTCCATCAAAAATCCATACCCTTTCTGGGTTATGTAATATCGGCATCTGGATTTGAAATGGATCCTACTAAACTTTCTGCCATCTTGGATTGGCCTAGACCTGATTCTCTGAAGGCTTTGCAACGTTTTCTGGGCTTCGCCAACTATTACAGGAAGTTCATCAAGGATTTTGCTACTATTACTTCTCCCCTTACTTCTCTCACTAGAAAGGGGCAAAATTGTAAAAAATGGCCTCCTGAGGCTATTGAGGCTTTTGAGTCTCTCAAAGAAGCTTTTTCTTCTGCACCTATTCTCCGTCACCCAAATCCAGATTTTCAGTTCATCCTAGAACTTGATGCTTCCTCTGTTGCTGCTGGAGCTGTTCTTTCTCAACGAATACCGGAGACTGGAAAGATTCATCCTGTTTGATTTTTCTCTTAAAGATTCACTCCTTCTGAATTTAACTATGACGTAGGCAATAAAGAGTTGCTTGCCATTAAAATGGCCTTGGACGAATGGAGGCATTGGCTGGAGGGTACTTCTTTGCCGTTTACCATACTCACTGATCATAAAAACCTTCTTTATCTCCAAACGGCCAAACAATTGAATTCCAGGCAAGCACGCTGGTCGTTATTCTTCTCCCGGTTTCACTATAATTTGTCTTATATACCTGGTTCAAAAAATATTAAAGCAGACGCCCTTTCCAGACAATTTCAAGATACCCCAATTCCTGAGTCTGGTACCATTCTCCAACCTCATGAAGTCATAGCCCAGCTAACAACTTCCTGGTTACAAGATTTACAGTCTGCTCAAAGGAATCTTCCTTTGTCCTGTAAACCTCCTGATGGTTTACTCTTTGTTCCTGAACGCCTTCGTACCAAAATTCTATTTTGGGCTCATGATAGTCCCCTTTCTGGACATCCTGGCATCAGTATCACCGCTCGAAATCTCAAACAGCATGTCTGGTGGCCTACTCTCTCTCAAGATGTTAAAGATTACGTCTCAGTATGCACACAATGTGCCATAAACAAGACTCCTCGCCAACTTCCTTCAGGGCTGCTCCAACCGTTGCCCATACCTCATCAGCCTTGGACTCATGTATCCATGGAATTTATTACCGATCTTCCTTTGTCAGCTGGAAACAACACTATTTGGGTGGTGGTCGACAGGTTCACTAAGACTGCTCATTTTGTTCCCTTACCTGGATTACCGTCTGCCAAAAGACTTTCTGAACTTTTTATTTTGCATATTGTAAGAATCCATGGATTTCCTCTGGATATTGTTTCAGATAGAGGGGTACAGTTTGTTTCCCGATTTTGGAGATCACTTTGTAAACACTTTGGAACTACAATATCTCTGTCTACTTCTCATCATCCACAATCTAACGGCCAGACTGAAAGGGTAAACCAGTGTCTTGAAACATATCTTAGACATTATGTGGATCATTTTCACTCTAACTGGACTTCTTACCTTCCATTAGCTGAATTGGCTCATAATGCCCGGTATAATTCCTCCCTTCAGACCTCTCCTTTTCATGCGGCTTACGGATATCAGCCCAGAACATTTCCTTTGCATACTTCTTCCACAGAGAATCCTGCCTCTGATCTTTCTGCCCGAAGATTAACTCGACATTGGCGGAGAATACATCGTATCCTTTCTGTAGCTTCTAAACGTTACAAGTTCTTTTCAGATCTTCGACGGAAGAAGGCTCCCAAGTATCGTCCTGGTGATAAAGTTTGGATTTCCTCTCGTTTTCTTCGCCTGAAACAACCTTCTACCAAACTGGGACCACGATACGTGGGTCCTTTCCGAATACTGGGTCAAGTGTGTTCCACTGCTTACCGGGTAGCTTTACCCAAGACTCTCAAAGTCCATCCGGTATTCCACGTTTCTCTTCTAAAACCTATGCTGTCTAACAGGTATTCTAAGCCTATTTCTAAACCTCCACCTCTTTTTGTCCATGGACATCCTGAGTTTGAGATCAGCCATATTCTGGATTCCAAACTCCGTGGCAAGAAATTGTATTATCTCATTCATTGGAAAGGTTATCCAGTCACGGAACGATCCTGGGAGCCGGCTCATCAAGTAAATGCTCCTACTTTAATAAAGGCCTTCCACAAGTCTCATCCTGCTAGGCCTGGTCCTGTCCCCCGGAGGGGTCCTTGAGGAGGGGGGTGCTGTCATGATTTTTCCATTCATCTCCGTGTCACCGCGGCTCCCGGATCTTCTCAGTGTGAATGACGTCACGTTGCTTAGCAACGTGACGCATCCTCTGACACACCCCTCTGATGACGTCGCCGCTCCTGCCTTTAAACCACGGCGGGAGATCTTACTCGGGGCCCGTTTGATTTTCCTGGCGTTTGTTAGTACTTTCCCTGTATCTAGACTTGTGTACCGACTTCTGCCTGCCTGACCTAGCTTTTGCCTTATCCCTGCTACAGATTTCTGGATACCGACTTCTGCCTGCCTGACCTAGCTTTTGCCTTATCCTTGCTACTGATTTCTGGATACCGACTACTGCCTGCCTGACCTAGCTTATGCCTTATCCTTCAATCTAACTCTTGGATATAATTTCCTATTTACTGCCTGCTTAAAGGGACATTTACTTTTACAAGCTGCAAAAAAGAACTTTGTCTTTTTGTTTGTTACAAGCCTGCTTAAAGGGACATTTACTTTTACAAGCTGCAAAAGAGAACTTTGTCTTTTTGTTTGTTACAAGCCTGCTTAAAGGGACATTTACTTTTACAAGCTGCAAAAGAGAACTTTGTCTTTTTGTTTGTTACAAGCCTGCTTAAAGGGACATTTACTTTTACAAGCTGCAAAAGAGAACTTTGTATTTTTGTTTGTTACAAGCCTGCTTAAAGGGACATTTACTTTTACAAGCTGCAAAAGAGAACTTTGTCTTTTTGTTTGTTACAAGCCTGCTTAAAGGGACATTTACTTTCACAAACTGCAAAAGAGAACTTTGTCTTTTTGTTTAATACAAGTCTGCTTCAAGGGACATTTACTTTTACAAGCTGCAAATAAGAGCATTATCTTTATATATTACAAACCTGCTTAAAGGGACGTTTTCACTTTTGTGGCTTTCCAGCGTATTGGAACAATTTTTATTTTTGTAAACCAATCTTGTCTGTTTCCTGAGTGGGTCATGTCCTGGTTATTTCTCAGTGTGCTAGCGTGTGTTTTACTATTCACGCTAGCAGTTGGGTTGCACCCCGGACTGATTCCTAAACGGCTGACATTTTCTCTTGGTATTCTTAGTTTGAACTAAACATAGGTAGGCTCATATGCTAATTTCTAAGCCTTTGAGGGCTGCCTCTTATCACATGCTTTTTAAATCTCTTTTCAACACAAAGAGACAGAAAGTACACGTGGGCTATATAGATAACACTGTGTTCAGGCACAGAAAGTTATTTAAAATCTAGCACAATACAATGCTAAATTTAAGACAATAGATAATAAACAGTCACAGTCATGTGATCAGGGGGCTGGAAGAAGGTTCCTAGATACAAGGTAATCACAAAGGTAAAAAGTACATTAATATAACTGTGTTGGTTATGCAAAACTGGGGAATGAGTAATAAAGGGATTATCTATCTTTTAAAACAATAACAATTCTATGGTTGACTGTCCCTTTAAGGAAAATAAATTTCTTCCATCGTGGAAGGGTCCTTTTGTCATTACTGACAAAATATCTCCAGTTGCCTATAAAATTAGGATCTTTAAAAATGATACCTTTATGGATAAATGAGTCAATATTAACCAATTGTGAGCGTGCCATCCTAAATCCCAACTACAAGCCATAGAGGGGGAATGACGGACTCTCTTCATAATACCCTCACCAATTACATGGGTTTTTAGTCAATTTCCAATACATGTATTCTACATATATTGAAAATTGAAAGGGGGAATTATGTCATGCAAAAGGTGAGATATCATTGGAAGCTATGTGCACAAATATATATATATATATATATATATATATATATATATATATTTATTGAAATAGATATCATATATGAAGCTAATGGTATCAAGTTATTACTATAAGTTTAACTGCACATTAAACAGGACTTCTAAAGAAAAAAACATTTTGTCCCAAACTGCAAAGAGTCTATTTTCAATACCTTTGCTCAGATCAAAATCTATGATTTAAAGTATTGCCCTAATAAATGTCCAAATAGATAATGATCCCATGCAAGAACAACAGCCGCCCAGTCTGAGACCAACCTTTGAAGCCCAAAGCTCTACAGGGAAGGTAAACATTACACTTGAATGCTAATCATTCCTTTAATCTTACCTACAGTACACAACTTCCCCTAGACAAACTGGAAATCTAAATCTTGATTTCTAAAGGGGAATTTAGAACTTCATATAAAATGAATTACGTGGTTTTCAAATATTCAATATGTGCCTCAGACTGTCCAAATAATATGTATAAATAAATGGATATGAGTAAGTATCTATGGTGAATTTGGAATGTTCTAAATTATTTCAAAATAAATACATTTTCGTTGTTTTCCAGAAATCTAATAAGCCTTACAGGGAGGAACCTGATGTGAAGATGAGGTTTCTAAATAACATACCATTAGTTAACATATAAATGCATCATATATTTTGAGTCCATGTCTTAAACACTGTTGAGACATGTATTAATAACTAACTATAATGCTCATCTATATATGAAATGAGATAGTAACTAGGAAATGAAATATGTACCAGTATATCAAATGAACTGATATAAAAAATAAGTCAGATAAACATATATATTTTATTGATTCATACTACTAGTCCATTCATGAAAATTTGATTTTTAAATGCAGTTTCTTCAAATACTCATGTTTAGTATGAAAATAATCAGATTAAATAGTATAAAATAATCCCATACATATTGGACACATTGTTGGATGATACTGGAAATTAAAGTGTATTTAATAAACACTTAAAAAGTTAGATATTAAACTGTTAGCAGTATTGGTGGTGAGACTGCATTTCTGGTTGTCTGCTGCCCTCTAATGGTGTATGCCAGAATTACAGCCAAACGGCTTGACTGTTAAAACCCATACATTCCCAGTAAGCCAATGAAATTTTCAGCTTCGAGGGCCAATGGAAAAACAGCTTCGGTAAGGGCCTATCCCATTCTTGTGGGAATGATTAAAGAAAAGAAGGAGTGGTTTATGATTGGATACATTTTGCCACACACACTAGACAAGGACAGACTCAAACAGGGAGAATCACTTGGACTGAGAGAGAAACACACAGATTTGTGCTAAATATCTTCTCTGCAATTTTTGGGACACTTTCTTGGAATAAGAAAGATAACAATTTAAGGCCTGTATCTTTGCAATAGTGGACTTAATTCTTTTATATGACCCACAATAAACTCTGGAAGCTGAACACTCATCTAGTTATTTGGTAATGTATATGGTTGCTCTATATTTTTAATATTTAAATCAAGGTATTCTAAAGCTATAGTTTAATTGAAGCCGACACTTTAAAGAGGTACTTTGTATTTTAAATATATATTCCATAGCTTGGTGTAGTTTAGAACTAGTCATATTAATGCTAAATAATTTTATTTGCTTGAAAATAATTCATACTTTTATATTTATAAGTCAATCTTGCTTATTGTGAAATCTCTTAGAAATTGCATATAAATTGGTTATTGTGCTAATAATATACAATTTCTCTGATGGTTATAAGTTCAGCATTAGAGTTATTGGCTAATTATAAACTATTCTGGTATTATCATTTGGGTTATTTTAATGCAATTCATTGTGAGTAAGGTTAATTTTAGAGATATATTTTGGTTTGCTTTGTAAAGAATATTGTAACAGCAAAGACATATAATTGGTTCATAATCTAATTTCTACATAAATATAATGCAAGGTGTCTATAAAGGTAAGTAATCTAGAATTAAGTAATAAATATTGATTTTAATAAATATATTGAAACGTATATACATTTTATTGGTTGGCAACTGCTGAGATAATATATACAACATTTTATTGAAGGTTACTGTTAAGATAATAATAAATAATCATTTTGTAACCTAGTCATATACTGACAAGCTGCTTTCCAGAAGGAATGGCATAAGCAATTAAAACCTGTTTGTACTTTTCAGCATTCATGATCCCATCTATTTGGACAATATTGCTAACACCACTGGCAGAAATGCAGCCCCAAATGAGGACAGACCCTCCACCATGTTTCACTGAAGGCTGCAAGCACTCATTCTTCCATCTCTCTCCAACTCTTCTTCTCACATATTGTTGATGATTGGACCCCCCAAAAAATCTTGTTTTTGTAAACTTTAGCTTCTTCGGACTGTAGAAGGGTCAAGTTGGCATCCCGATGAAGCTGCCAGATGCTGAGCCAGGTCCTTGCTGGACTTCTTCCAGTCTCTCAAAGAAGAATATCTGAGAAACTTTTCATCAGATCTGGAAAGTTTTCTTGGCCTTCCTGTCCTTTTTTTTGTCCATGACCTCTCCTGATTATTCAAATTTCTTTATAACAGCTTGTATACCACATCTTGAGAATCCAGTTTGTTTGCTGTTTTCCCTTTGAGAGTGGCCTTGCTGATGCAAAAAGTATGATTTTATGTCTTTTAAATTCTGTGAACTTTGACATTTTGAATGGAATGTTGTGATTGAAAGTTGGTCTTATTAGCAAGCTTCCAATGAATTTAAATCATGCTACATGTGTATGTAATGTTCACATATATCTGGTGTAATAGACTTTTTCACACCAGTCATTTTGACATGAAATATAAATACAGGTGTTAGCAATGACATTAATTAGGCTTCAATTTAGGTTTAAGAGAGCCATGTTCCTGCTATTGCTCAAGTGTAAGGGGAGGTCACACTAAATACTTGCAACTTTAGCCTATAAAAGCAAGTTTTTTTTCAGATTTGTGTCTGTTTTTTAATACTGCATAAAATATCCTGTGTTTTCTGGTTGTATTCTAATAAAGAGACTGAGAAATAATTAAATATGGTCATTATACCATTGATAAAACAACAAATGTAATGGTGGCCTAAGACAATAATGTATATGTATGTATAGCTGCCAGTACTAAAGATGGCCACCATTAGTGAGACGGGTAGGGTTAGAGAGCTATTTGGGGGCATCAGGGAGTTGACAGGGTTGAGGAGGATCACTACACTGCAGAAAAATAATATATATATATATATATATATATATATATAAAAATAAAAATATATAATAAATAAATAAAAATAAACTGCCTACTGGCAGACTGTCTGCCAGTACCTAAGATAGTGGTGACCAGTGAGGAGTGAGGAAGGGAAGATAGCTGTTTGGGAGGGATCAGGGTGTGGGAGGCATCAGTTGGGTGGTCATATCTACTCTACAGCTAAAATTAACCTTACAAGATAACTGATTAACACCTTAACTGTCGGGAATAATAGTATTGTGGTGCGCAGCTGCATTTAGCGACAATCTAATTACCAAAAATCAATGCCTGGATAGCAGGACTTCAGAGTTCTTGTTAACTGTTATGCTAGACTAGAAAGTTGCATAAAACACATTACACTTACAGTTAAATGTACAATTACACTCATAATAACACCATCTAATAAAAATGATATAAAACAAAAGTTGCAATGATAGGAAAAAAGGCTGCAAAGGGCTTTAACATAGACATCTCTATCTCTCTCTCTCTCTCTCTCTCTCTCTCTCTCTCTCTCTCTCTCTCTCTCTCTCTCTCTCTCTCTCTCTATATATATATATATATATATATATATATATATATATATATATATTTAAAGACACAAATACTCATATAAACACATACACATATGTATATAAGTGCATTGAAACCCTTTTCAGACAAGTACCTGAAAACATGTAAAATCATACTTATAGAATATTTATTTTTTAATAAAATGCTTAAAGGGACATGAAACCCAATTTTTTTCTTTCATGATTAAGATAGAGAATACAATTTTTAACAACTTTCCAATTTACTTCTATTATTTAATTTGCTTCTTTCTCTTGTTTTCCTTGGCTGAAAGCTCAGGAGCAGCAGATAATCTAGGTTATAGCTGTTGATTGGTGGCTATATATATATATATATATCAATTGTGATTGGCTCACCCATGTGTTCAGTTAGAAACTATTAGTGCATTGCTGCGCATTCAACAAATGATACCAAGAGAATGACATAAATTAGATAATAGAAGTAAATTCGAAAGTTGTCTAAAATTTTATTCTCTATCTGAATCATGATAGAAAAAAAATTGGGTTTCATGTCCCTTTAACTGTGTATTTACTGTAAATATTTCACATTCCAATGTTCTTAACTAAGGGAATATGTTCTAAATATTTTACATAGATATTCCTATATATATATATATATATATATATATATCTGTATGTATCTATACATATATATATATATATTCAGCAAAGAGAAAAGACATCCAGGCGTCTTAGGTAACCATAAATAAAGTTTTTATTTTTAATTCATTAAAAGCAAGAGAAACAGAGCTTCCATCAATTTAAAAAGTTAACACACGGTCTGACATGTTTCAGCCTCTGCGGCTGTAATCATAGACATACTCCCTCAGTGTATGGGAGATGTTTTTATAGGGCTTTCCTCCGCCCTCTTAAAATCATTTAAATTAACCCTTTAACTACCAGAAAAGTAGTAGAGATACAAATGCAATATATTTACAATTTATATTAACGTTAATAATAATATCTTTTTAGCGTTGTATTTGTTATTATTTACACAAAGTCAAAGTTGAAGTAAGAGTTAGAAAAGGACTTGTTTGAACAAACCACTTAGTTAAATTAATTAGATTAATCTATTGTTTAACTAGTAGACGAATAACCTATTCATTTGCTATTACATATGCACATAATTAGTTTGTCTATATGCATCATTGGTATAATAGCTATTCATTGTTCTTAGAGATAGATAGATATATATATGTATAAGCAAAAGCAGGAGAAAGGAATGCACATCCAGACTGGACCGGGTACATATCCTATGACTCATAAACAGGCTCAGCTTTGGTTGCTATCACACTCACATAAAGCTCCTCTATTTACAGAGTCACAGGCAGTTAACCCCGGGCCTGCCAGGGTGCAAGTCCTTAGGGAGAATTACAAAATCGGACAATACAACACACATAAAGTCCAGTACTCACTCACAAGCTCTCAGCTAGGATTAAAAAGCAAAACCGGAAGAGTTAGTTAACGCATTTAGCCCTGGGCATAAGCAAAATTAGGAGAAAGGACAGCACATCCAGACTGGACCGGGTACACATCCCATGACCCATAAACAGGCTCAGCTTTGGTTGCTATCACACTCACATAAAACTCCTCTTTTTACAGAGTCACAGGCAGTTAATCCCGGGCCTGCCAGGGTGCAAGTCCTTAGGGAGAATTACAAAATCAGACAATACAACACACATAAAGTCCAGTACTCACTCACAAGCTCTCAGCTAGGATTAAAAAGCAAAACCGGAAGAGTTAGTTAACGCATTTAGCCAAATGGGACAAGCCCATGTACCACGCCAAGGTCTCTTCCACATACCTGGGTCCCTAATACAGCCACACAACTGCAGCCATGCACACAAATGCAAGCTAATAATCAAACAAACTGGGAACAGGTCAGGGTTCACAGACTTATGTAATCACCCTGGGTATAAGCAAAATCAGGAGAAAGGAATGCACATACAGACTGGACCGGGTACACATCCCATGAATCATAAACAGTCCCAGCTTTGGTTGCTATCGCATAGAGCTCCTCTATTTACAGAGTCACAGGCAGTTATGATTTTGTAATTCTCCCTAAGGACTTGCACTCTGGCAGGCCCAGGGTTAACTGCCTTTGACTCTGTAAATAGAGGAGATTTATGTGAGTGTGATAGCACTAATCTGACAAGAAATATAGATTAGTGCACTTGGTTAAACATGCTCACCTTGTTGGGTGTGCATGATATTCTAACTTCGGCTTTTTTAATGTTTAGGGTTAGCGTGAGCAAAAACTAGATATGTGTGATTCGTTTCGGATCGATTCGGAAATTCGGCCGAATCGGATCGTTTCGAATTTCCAAATTAAAATAGTGCCGAATTTACAAATAAATCGGAATTAGTTCGGATTTATTCGGTAGATTCGGATGGCAATGGATTACACTAGTATTGTACAGTATATTAGGTTATATCACTCTGCTATGGGTTACACCTAATATACAGTACATAATACTAGTCTAATACACAACATATCCCACCTAACACATACCGAAACAAATTTTTCGATCATGCACAAGTCTAGCAAAAACCACATGAAGTACCCAACACGAGCAAAAAAAACTAAGTTGAGTGCAGTGAAAGCATGAGAGGGAGAGATAAAGTGCAATCTGCTCGTAATCTATGCCTATGTGGGATGAAGTCAATATCTTGTATTATTAATAATGCGCTATTCAAATTATGCAAAGTAAAAAAATGTTTTGCAATAGGGGTTTTAGTTTCAGGATCCTCAATGTTCTAAAAATGTGTCCCTGAGTGCATATGTTATTAAATAGTTTTAAATCTCAAATCCTGGACAAAATATATGATAAAAGATACTACACAAATTGCAACAATACCTATGTAGTGTATTTACTTACCTGAATGGGATGTAACAAACAATACACAGGCAGAACCAAAAGAACACTCAGAGGCAGATTTTTAGAACATGTTAGGGCTATTGAGAAACTTGATTCTAAAACACCTATTTCACCTGAGTGACACTCCTACCATTAATGTTCTAGCACAGAAGAAAGCAACGGACTGTTAGTCAGCTTGAGCATACTGCCTTTTGTGTTTGAGTGTTTAAAGAAGGTTTGCCTGGTATTTTGGGGCCGGACTGTCCTTGCTAGTCAGGATCAGACTGATATACATCAGAAAAGTTATTCTCTGTGAGAAGCACAATTGGGCTAATAGAGGCTGCTCCTAGGTGGTAACTCACCATAGAAAAAGCTACTGAGCTGTTGTTCGTTCCTGGTAGTGTGCTCATCTTTCTGTATAAATTTGTATAATGACCTAAGGGTGATGGGGAAACCAAACGAGGACTCCTTGCCCAATGTGCTTAGAGGCATATGGCTGCACCCCACTGACAAGATCCACAGAAGGCAAAAACAATTGTCTGGGGTGTCTTGTTCCTTGTTCAGATGAGAATTGCCTGGGCTGGTATTTTGGGACTTGACTTACCTTACTAGATAGGACCAGGTTGATATACTTCAGGAAAGTTCTACTCTGTGAAAAGCACAATTGGACTAAAAGAGGCTGTTCCTAGTTTGTAACTTGTCATAGATAAAGTTACTTAGCTGATGTTTGTCCTCTTTCTGTATGTATTTGTATATATATGAATATAAATACTGTATATATATTCTTTGGATATATAGGATGTTTGAGGTGATATCAGCATGGATATTAAAACACAAGATTGGGATGAAGACATAGTAATAGTAAAATATTGCTCTGTGAGTTAAAAGCAACTTTTAAGTTTAATCCTATTATAATTTTTTCTTCGTTCTCTTGCTATCTTTATTTAAAAAAGCAGGAATGTAAGCATAGGAGCCGGCCCATTTTTGGTTCAGCACCTGGGTAGTGCCTGCTGATTGGTGGCTAAAATTGCATGGTCTATCTGAATCATGAAAGACAAAATAGGGGTTTTGTGTCCTTTTAAATCTAGCAACCTCACCATCATGTGAGAATAGGAGTTATTAAAATGCATTTTCAACATGACCATATGAAGCTGCTGATAACATTGATTTTAATATACAGCCCATACAACCTAAAACATATTACAGTGCCTTCTTTTTTTATTTTATTTTTTAATTGATTTTCCTTTTAGAATAAACCAGCTTTTTTTCTGTGGGAATTCTTATCAGTCAGTGAGCGATACATACCTAGATATCAGTTGCATTTCCTGTTAGTATAATTTTAAATGTATACGCCTAGATTTAGAGTTTTGTCGGTAAAGACCCGCGTAGCTAACGCTGCTTTTTTTCCAGCGCACCCTTAAGACAACGCTGGTATTTAAAGTTCTCTGAAGGGCTGCGTTAGGCTCCAAAAAGGGAGCGTAAAGGCATATTTACCGCCACTTCAACCCTCAATACCAGCGTTGCTTACAGTAGCGGCTAGCTGGAAAAACGTGCTCATGCACAATTCCCCCTAGGAAACAATGGGCAGTTTGGCCTGAAAAAAAACCTAACACCTGCAAAAAAGCAGCGTTAAGCTCC
Source organism: Bombina bombina (assembly GCF_027579735.1). Classification (NCBI taxonomy): domain Eukaryota; kingdom Metazoa; phylum Chordata; class Amphibia; order Anura; family Bombinatoridae; genus Bombina; species Bombina bombina. Next base: position 1,255,726,522 of record NC_069500.1, read on the forward strand.
TAACGCAGCCCCATTGTTTCCTATGGGGAAACAGTTTCTAAGTCTGCACCTAACACCCTAACATGAACCCCGAGTCTAAACACCCCTAACCTTACACTTATTAACCCCTAATCTGCCACCCCCGCTATCGCTGACCCCTGCATTACACTATTAACCCCTAATCTGCTGCTCCAGACACCGCCGCAACCTACATTATAGCAATGTACCCCTAATCTGCTGCCCCTAACATCGCTGACACCTACATAATATTTATTAACCCCTAATCTGCCCCCCCAAATTTCACCGCTACCTACCTACACTTATTAACCCCTAATCTGCCGACCAGACCTCGCCGCCACTATAATAAATGTATTAACCCCTAAACCGCCGCACTCCCGTCTCACAAACCCTATAATAAATAGTATTAACCCCTAATCTGCCCTCCCTAACATCGCCGCCACCTAACTTCAAGTATTAACCCCTAATCTGCCAACCGGACCTCGCCGTTACTATAATAAATGTATTAACCCCTAAAGCTAAGTCTAACCCTAACCCGTACACCCCCCTAAGTTAAATATAATTTTATTCTAACAAAATAAATTAAATATTATTAACTAAAGTATTCCTAATTAAAACTAAATACTTACCTGTAAAATAAACCCTAATATAGCTACAATATAACGAATAATTATATTGGAGCTATTTTAGGATTTATATTTATTTTACAGGCAACTTTGTATTTATTTTAACTAGGTACAATAGCTATTAAATAGTTATTTACTATTTAATAGCTACCTAGTTAAAATAATTACAAAATTACCTGTAAAATAAATCTAAGTTACAATTAAACCTAACACTACACTTTCAATACATTAATTAAATAAATTAACTACAATTACATACAATTAAATAAACTAAACTAAATTACAAAAAAAAGCAAACACTAAATTACAAAAAATAAAAAAAGATTACAAGAATTTTAAGCTAATTACACCTACTCTAAGCCCCCTAATAAAATTACAAAGCCCCCCAAAATAAAAAAAATTCCCTACCCTAATCTAAATTAAAAAAGTTAAAGGGACATAAAACCCAAATTTTTTATTTCATGATTTAGAAAGAGCATACAATTATAAACAACTTTCTAATTTACTTCTATTATCTATTTTGCTTCATTCTCTTGATATTCTTTGCCGAAAAGCATATATATATATGCTTAGTAGCTGCTGATTGGTAGCTGCACATAGATGCCTCCTGTGATTGGTTCACTGTGTGCATTGCTATTTCTTCATTAAAGTATATCTAAAGAATAAAGCAAATTAGGTAATAGAAGTAAATTGGAATGTTGTTTAAAATTATATTCTCTACCTTAATCATGAAAGAAAATGTTTGGGTATAGTGTCCCTTTAACAGCTCTATTACCTTACCAGCCCTTAAAAGGGCTTTTTGCGGGGCATGCCCCAAAGAAATCAGCTCTTTTGCCTGTAAAAAAAAACACAATACCACCCCCCAACATTACAACCCACCACCCACATACCCCTACTCTAACCCAAACCCCCCTTAAATAAACCTAACACTACCCCCCTGAAGATCTCCCTACCTTCAGTTGTCTTCACCCAACCGGTCACCGATGGACCAAAAGAGGGCATCCGGAGTGGCAGAAGTCTTCATCCTATCCGGGCAGAAGAGGACATCTGGACCGGCAGACATCTTCATCCAAGCGGCATCTTCTATCTTCATCCATCCGATGAGGAGCGGCTCCATCTTCAAGACCTCCAGCTCGGAACATCCTTCTTCACTGACGACTACCCGACGAATGAAGGTTCCTTTAAGTGACGTCATCCAAGATGGCATCCCTCGAATTCCGATTGGCTGATCGGAACAGCCAATAGAATGCGAGCGCAATCTGATTGGCTGATTGCATCAGCCAATCCGATTGAACTTGAATTTGATTGATTCAATCAGCCAATCAGATTTTTCCTACCTTAATTCCGATTGGCTGATAGAATCCTATCAGCCAATCGGAATTCAAGCGACACCATCTTGGATGACGTCACTTAAAGGAACCTTCATTCGTCGGGTAGTCATCGTTGAAGAAGGATGTTCCACGCCGGAGGGCTTGAAGATGGAGCCGCTCCTCGTCGGATGGATGAAGATAGAAGATGCCGCTTGGATGAAGATGTCTGCCGGTCCAGATGTCCTCTTCTGCCCGGATAGGATGAAGACTTCTGCCACTCCGGATGCCCTCTTTTGGTCCATCGGTGACCGGTTGGGTGAAGACGACTCAAGGTAGGGAGATCTTCAGGGGGCTAGTGTTAGGTTTATTTAAGGGGGGTTTGGGTTAGAGTAGGGGTATGTGGGTGGTGGGTTGTAATGTTGGGGGGTGGTATTGTGTTTTTTTTTACAGGCAAAAGAGCTGATTTCTTTGGGGCATGCCCCTCAAAAAGACCTTTTAAGGGCTGGTAAGGTAATAGAGCTGTTAATTTAGATTAGGGTAGAGAAATCTTTTTATTTGGGGGGCTTTGTTATTTTATTAGGGGCTTAGAGTAGGTGTAATTAGCTTAAAATTCTTGTAATCTTTTTTTATTTTTTTGCAATTTAGTGTTTGTTTTTTGGTAATTTAGTTTAGTTTATTTAATTGTAGGTAATTGTAGGTACTTGTAGTTAATTGATTTAATTTATTTATTGATAGTGTAGTGTTAGGTTTAATTGTAACTTAGGTTAGGATTTATTTTACAGGTAATTTTGTAATTATTTTAACTAGGTAGCTATTAAATAGTAAATAACTATTTAATAGCTATTGTACCTAGTTAAAATAAATAAAAAGTTGCCTGTAATAATAAATATAAATGCTAAAATAGCTACAATATAATTATTCGTTATATTGTAGCTATATTAGGGTTTATTTTACAGGTAAGTATTTAGCTTTAAATAGGAAGACTTTAGTTAATAATATTTAATTAATTTTGTTAGATTAAAATTATATTTAACTTAGGGGGGTGTTAGTGTTAGAGTTAGACTTAGCTTTAGGGGTTAATACATTTATTACAGTAGCGGCGAGGTCCGGTCGGCAGATTAGGGGTTAATACTTGAAGTTAGGTGGTGGTGATGTTAGGGAGGGCAGATTAGGGGTTAATAAAATTTATTATAGTGTTTGCGAGGCGGGAGTGCGGCGATTTAGGGGTTAATACATTTATTATAGTGGCGGCGAGGTCCGGTCGGCAGATTAGGGGTTAATAAGTGTAGGTAGGTAGCAGCGACGTTGGGGGGGGCAGATTATGGGTTAATAAATATTATGTAGGTGTCGGCGATGTTAGGGGCAGCAGATTAGGGGTACATAGGGATAATGTAGGTGGCGGCGATGTGCGGTCGGCAGATTAGGGGTTACAAAAATTTATTAGAGTGGCGGCGATGTGGGGGGCCTCGGTTTAGGGGTACATATGTAGTTTATGGGTGTTAGTGTACTTTAGAGCACAGTAGTTAAGAGCTTTATAAACCGGCGTTAGCCCAGAAAGCTCTTAACTACTGACTTTTTCCTGCAGATGGAGTCTTGTCGGTAGAGGCTCTACCGCTCACTTCAGCCAAGACTCTAAATACCAGCGTTAGGAAGATCCCATTGAAAAGATAGGATACGCAATTGGCGTAAGGGGATCTGCAGTATGGAAAAGTCGCGGCTTGGAAGTGAGCGTTAGACCCTTTCCTGGCTGACTCTAAATACCAGCGGGCGGTAAAAAGCAGCGTTAGGACCCCTTAACGCTGCTTTTGACGGCTAACGCCAAACTCTAAATCTAGGGGATAGTGTTTATTTAAACTTTTTCATGAGAAGTTTATTCTGAGAAGATATAATGTTACTCTCTCTATCTGACATGCAGATATTAGCTCACACTGGAGTATTGTTAAAGAAAAAAAATATCTGGACTTGTAATTTGAGTGCAAAAATGGAAGCAGTATAGGTTGTGCTTGACTGTTGCTAAGGCAAAATAACTAACAGAATATGCTGTCGGCATTTATCATTGCACAAGCATGTCTAGCAAAATGTTTGTGCAATGCCGCCACCTGCAGATTTGCGGCCAAACGGTCACTAGCAGGGGGTGTCAATCACCCCGATCGTATCTGATCGGGATGATTGCTGTCCATTGCCTCAGAAGTGGTGGACGAGTTAAAGAGCAGCGGTCTTAAGACCGCGGCTTCTTAACTTCTGTTTCTGGCGAGCCTGATGGCTCGCACAGAAACAGATGCATAGGGCTGCATACGGGGCATGATAAATTGGCCTCTAAGGGCCAGATTGTGAGTTTATCAGTTACGCATGAGCGATAAGAGGTTTATCGCAGGGGTTTGTGTGCATCAGGCTTACCGCTCCTATTGCAAGTTAAACGTAAATGTGATTGCTTGAGCGCAATCAAGTACAGTTACACTCAAATTAACACTGTCTAATACAAAAAATTGAAAAAAAACATTGCACCAAAAGTTATAAGGGCTCAAAGATATAAAGTCTCAGGTGTTAGAAGAAAAGGCATACAAAGGGCTTTAACATAGAGATACATACATATAATTGTCTAAAGATATGTACTGTATATATATATATATATATATATATTTATTTATTTATGCATATGTATTTATGTAGTTATATGTGTATAGATGTATTTACAGACATATAAATACATAAAATACATATGTATAAATATATAGACATAAATATAAGTGCATTCAAGCCCATTGCAGTTAAGTAGATAAAAACATGTAAAATCATATTTATGCAATATTCATATTTAATAAGATTTTAACTATCGCCTAGATTTAGAGTTCTGCGTTAGCCGTCAAAACCAGCTTCAGGGGTTCCTAACGCTGGTTTTGGCCTACCGCTGGTATTTAGAGTCTTGTAGGTAAGGGTCTAACGCTCACTTTCCAGCCGCGACTTTTCCATACCGCAGATCCCCTTACGTAAATTGTGTATCCTATCTTTTCAATGGGATCTTTCTAACGCTGGTATTTAGAGTCTTGGCTGAAGTGAGCATTAGAACTCTAACGACAAGACTCCAGCTGCAGAAAAAAGTCAGGAGTTAAGAGCTTTATGGGCTAACGCCGGTTCATAAAGCTCCTAACTACTGTGCTCTAAAGTACACTAACACCCATAAACTACCTGTGTACCCCTAAACTGAGGCCCCCCACATCGCCGCCACTCTATTAACATTTTTAACCCCTAATCTGCCGACCGCACACCGCCGCCACCTACATTATCCCTATGTACCCCTAATCTGCTGCCCCTAACATCGCCGACACCTACATAATATTTATTAACCCCTAATCTGCCCTCCCCAATGTCGCCGCTACCTACCTATACTTTTTAACCCCTAATCTGCCGACCAGACCTCACCGCTGCTATAATAAATGTATTAACCCCTAATCCGCCTAACTCCCGACTCAAAACCCCTATAATAAATTTTCTTAACCCCTAATCTGCCGCCCCAAACGTCTCCGCTACCTTCCCTACACTTATTAACTCCTAATCTGCCGACCAGACCTCGCCGCTACTCTAATAAATGTATTAACCCCTAAAGCTAAGTCTAACCCTAACCCTAACACCCCCCTAAGTTAAATATAATTTAAATCTAACGAAATAAAATAAATCTTATTAAATAAATTAATCCTATTTAAAGCTAAATACTTACCTGTAAAATAAACCCTAATATAGCTACAATATAACAAATTATTATATTGTAGCTATTTTAGGATTTAGATTTATTTTACAGGCAACTTTGTATTTATTTTAACTAGGTACAATAGCTATTAAATAGTTAATAACTATTTAATAGCTACCTAGTTAAAATAATTACAAAATTACCTGTAAAATAAATCCTAACCTAAGTTACAATTAAACCTAACACTACACTGATTCAATCAGCCAATCAGATTTTTCCTACCTTAATTCCGATTGGCTGATAGAATCCTATCAGCCAATCGGAATTCGAGGGACGCCATTTTGGATGACGTCACTTAAAGGAACCTTTATTCGTCGGGAGTCGCCGGAAGAAGAGGATGGATCCGCGTCAGCTGCTTCAAGATGGTCCCGCTCCGCGCCGGATGGAAGAAGATAGAAGATGCCGTCTGGATGAACATGTCTACAGGTCCGGATGCCCTCTTCTTGCTGGATAGGATGAAGACTTCGGACTCTCTTCTGGACCTCTTCTTGCCGGATAGGATGAAGACTTCAGACCCTCTTATGGACGGATCGGTGATACCCGGCGTAGTGAAGATAAGGTAGGAAGATCTTCAGGGGCTTAGTGTTAGGTTTTTTTAAGGGGGGTTTGGGTTAGATTAGGGGTATGTGGGTTGTAATGTTGGGGGGGGGGGTTATTGTATGTTTATTTAAATGCAAAAGAGCTGTTTTCTTTGGGGCATGCCCCGCAAAAGGCCCTTTTAAGGGCTGGTGAAGTAAAAGAGCTGTTAAATTTTTATTTTAGAATAGGGTATGGCATTTTTTATTTTGGGGGGCTTTGTTATTTTTTTAGGGGGCTTAGAGTAGGTGTAATTAGTTTAAAATTCATGTAATCTTTTTTTATTTTTTGTAATTTAGTGTTTGTTTGTTTTTTCATAATTTAGTGTTTGTTTTTTTGTAATTTAGTGTTTGTTTTTTTTGTAATTTAGTTTAGTTTATTTAATTGTAGATAATTGTAGGTATTTGTAGGTAGTTTATTTAATTAATTTATTGAAAGTGTAGTGTTAGGTTTAATTGTAACTTAGGTTAGGATTTATTTTACAGGTAATTTTGTAATTATTTTAACTAGGTAGTTATTAAATAGTTATTAACTATTTAATAGCTATTGTACCTAGTTAAAATAAAAACAAAGTTGCCTGTAAAATAAATCTAAATCCTAAAATAGCTACAAAATAATTATTTGTTATATTGTAGCTATATTAGGATTTATTTTACAGGTAAGTATTTAGCTTTAAATAGGATTAATTTATTTAATAAGATTTATTTTATTTCGATAGATTTAAATTATATTTAACTTAGGGGGGTGTTAGGGTTAGGGTTAGACTTAGCTTTAGGGGTTAATACATTTATTCGAGTAGCGGCAGATTAGGGGTTAATAAGTGTAGGTAAGGTAGCGAAGACGTTTGGGGCGGCAGATTAGGGGTTAATAAAATTTATTATAGGGTTTTTGAGTCGGGAGTGAGGTGGATTAGGGGTTAATACATTTATTATAGTAGCGGTGAGGTCCGGTCAGCAGATTAGGGGTTAAAAAGTGTAGGTAGGTAGCAGCGACGTTGGGGTGGGGCAGATTAGGGGTAATAAATAGAATATAGGGGTCGGCGATGTTAGGGGCACATAGGGATAATGTAGGTTGCGGCGGTGTACAGAGCGGCAGATTAGGGGTTAATAATAGTATGCAGGGGTCAGCGATAGCGGGGTCGGCAGATTAGGGGTTAATAAGTGTAAGGTTAGGGGTGTTTAGACTCGGGGTTCATGTTAGGGTGTTAGGTGCAGACTTAGTAAGTGTGTACCCATAGGAAAAAGAGGTGTTAGGTTTTTTTTCAGCTCAAATTGCCCCATTGTTTCTTATGGGGATATCGTGCACAAGCACGTTTTTGAAGCTGGCCGCGTCCGTAAGCAACGCTGGTATTGAGGGTGGAAGTGGCGGTAAATATGCCTGTACGCTCCCTTTTTGGAGCCTAACACAGCCCTTCAGAGAACTCTAAATACCAGCGTTGTTTAAAAGGTGCGGGGGAAAAAAAACATGCGTAGCTTACGCACCCCTTCTAACGCAAAACTCTAAATTTAGGCGTATGTATTTACTGTAATTATTTCACATTCAATTGTTCTGCACATAGCAGAATATGTTCTAAGTATCTATCTATCTATCTATCTATCTATCTAATCATGTATATACAGTATATAGGTATGGATATATATTATACCAAAAAGACATCAGATATATGTAGAAACATTTATTTATGAATAAATAAAACATATTCTTCTATGTGAAGAACATTGGAATGTGAAACATTCATATTTTCATGTTGTGTTAGCACACATGAGGACATATGATAGGGTTTGACTTCTATGTGGAAATATGTGAATGCGTACATTATATTCAAAGTTCGGCTTTTTGCACTCATCGGGTTAAAACAAGATTGAAAACAGTTTTTCTTTCATGTAATTGGCAAGAGTCCATGAGCTAGTGACGTATGGGATATACAATCCTACCAGGAGGGGCAAAGTTTCCCAAACCTCCAAATGCCTATAAATACACCCCTCACCACACCCACAATTCAGTTTTACAAACTTTGCCTCCTATGGAGGTGGTGAAGTAAGTATGTGCTAAGATTTCTACGTTGATATGCGCTTCTCAGCATTGTTGAAGCCCAATTCCTCTCAGAGTACAGCGAATGTCAGAGGGACGGGAAGGGAGTATCACTTATTGATTACGATGATTTCCCTAGCGGGGGTCTATTTCATAGGTTCTCTGTTATCGGTCATAGAGATTCATCTCCTACCTCCCTTTTCAGATCAACGATATACTCTCAATTTATCATTACCTCTACTGATAACTGTTTCAGTACTGGTTTGGCTATCTGCTATATGTGGATGGGTGTCTTTTGGTAAGTATGTTTTTTATTACTTAAGACACCTCAGCTATGGTTTGGCACTTTATGCATTTATATAAAGTTCTAAATATATGTATTGTACTTATATTTGCCATGAGTCAGGTTCATGTATTTCCTTCTGCAGACTGTCAGTTTCATATTTGGGGAAAATAAACATTTTTTAAGAATTTTTTTTTTCTTACCTGGGGTTTAGTCTTTTTTTCAATTGACTACTTTCTTGCAAATTGTGGTCGGTATTGGGCCCGCAGGTGCGCCAAATGCTAGATTTTATTGCAGATTAAGGTTTTTCAAAGATATTTGGATAAATTCTATCCAAAATCAATGGATTCAGAGCATTGTCTCTCAAGAGTATCGAATAGGATTCAGAGTAAGACCTCCTGTGAGAAGATTTTTTTCTCTCACGTATCCCAGCAAATCCAGTAAAAGCTCAGGCTTTCCTGAAGTGTGTTTCAGACCAGGAGTCTTCAGGGATAATCATGCCAGTTCCTTTTCAGGAATAAGGTCTGGGTTTTTATTCAAATCTATTCATTGTCCCAAAGAAGGAAAATTTATTCAGACCAGTTCTGGATCTGAAAATTTTGAATCATTATGTAAGAGTACCAACTTTCAAGATGGTGACTATAAGGACTATCAAACCCAATAAAGAAACAGATGAGCAGCAACCAATGTAGTAGTAAGATAAAACGTAGCTTTTAATTCAGCAATAACGTTAAAAGTTCATGGAGGAACATAGATACAAAAAGGAATAAAACAGTATACGCCGTAATCACTACTGCTAAAGATCCATTGTTAGCTTGCAGGTTTAAAAGGGGTGTGTTTAACCCTTATTGGTTAAAAATTATTCAAGTAAGGATACTCCTTGAATGACATCATAATTGTATCTATTGTTGAACTGATCAGGTCAGTACTGTTGTCAAACAAAGTGAACAATAATAACATTGATACTGGGTCACTATAACCAATATAAAGAACATATAATCTATTTTACAAAAAATGCAAATAGATAAATACATAAATGTTTAAATTCCTGTTCTAAAGCTAAAGTTCTAATATATTGTAGGATGAACAAAATGGCCATACTTGTGACTTATAGGAACAAATTTAAAGGAACAAATTTAAAGTAATAGCAACATGTATAGTACACGTTGTATCTGACAAAACTTAAATTTCCACATATAAAAAGTGGAGTGTATGATTTACAGTATCACCATGATATGATGTAAAAGCATGGTTAAATTGGTAATCAAGAAATATTAGTGAAAAATATTAGATGTTCTCAAGTGTTGGACACCTCGCAGACAGCAAACATATGAATACTGTTAAGGGGTGTAAGGGATTTAGGGATGACCTGCTGTATAGGGCGAATATAGAGATGAATATGTATACCAGAAATACATTATTCCCAATAATTAAGTCGTACTCAGCATTGAGACCAAAAGGTACTTTGGTTGAAAGTTTAAATATCCAAAGCATCTCACGCTTTTCAAGCAATTTTTGTCTATCCCCACCTCTTTTGGGATGTGGTATGTGATCTATGGCCTGCCACTTGAAAGAGGAATCATTCTTATCATGTTTGGTACAGAAATGTTGAACTAAAGGCAAGGAAGATTTTCCTACTCGAATTGTGGACAGATGTTCCCTAATGCGGGATCTTATGTCCCTTGTCGTAAGTCCTACGTACTGGACATTGCACAATGTACAAGTGATGAGATATATGACAAACTGCGATGTACAGTTCAAACAATAATTTATATCAAATGTGTGTTTGGTGAAAGTGGACGTGAATGTGCCAGATATGTTGATGTAATCACATGGTTTGCATCTGTTGCTCCCACACCTGAACATACCTTTAGAAGTGAGCCATGAACTCATAGTGGCCCGAGGATTGCTCAAAACCGTGGGTGACAAATAGTTGCCCAAAGTTTTATTACGGCGATAGGAACATCTCATTCCTTCAGCCACACAGTTAATGAGCTTATCATCTGCCACTAGTAGTTTGAAATGTTTTCTAACAATATTGCATACCTCTTTATAGTCAGTGCTATAGTCAGTTACAAAAGTAACTTTATTTGTCTTAAGCGCTGATTCACTTTTGGTAGATTTTGTTCTATGTAACATAGGCATGCGATCCAAACCCTGTACTTCCCTAGCTGCCCTATTGATAACTCTTTTAGGGTAACCTCTATTACTCAAACTATCAAATAGATCTGTTTGATGTTCTGTATAAGCCTTCTCTGTTGAACAATTTTGTTTAGCCCTAACCAACTGGCCTTTAGCTATGGAATATAAGACACTCTTTGGATGGCAACTTTTTGCATGCAAGACCGAATTTCCCGAAATGGGCTTCCTGTAAATACAAGTCTCAATTTTACCATTAGTGCTGCCTTTTAGGGTTCCATCCAAAAAATTGATGGTGTCAATATGTGTTTCATGGGTGAATCTTAGATTCAAATCATTGTTATTGATGTATATCAGGAATTCGGTCATGTCATTAGTGTTACCACGCCAAATCAGAAGCAGGTCATCAATAAAGGGACCATAGTATGTGATGTTGAGTCTGAAGGGGTACCCGTCTCCATAGATGTGGGACAGCTCCCACCAACCCATGAACAGGTTGGCGTAAGAGGGGGCAAACTTGGCCCCCATTGCTGTCCCACATCTCTGGAGATAGTAAACCCCCTCAAGGAATCTGTTTCCAATTGGAAGCCTTCCTCAAATTGGAATAAATCCAAGCCATTTAAGAAACCAAAGTCAGCCCCTAAGTCCACATGAAGGAACGGCCCTCATTCCAGCTCAGCTGGTAGGGGGCAGATTAAGGTTTTTCAAGGATATTTGGATAAATCCTATCCAAAATCAATGGATTCAGAGCATTGTCTCTCAAGGGTATCGAATAGGATTCAGAGTAAGACCTCCTGTGAGAAGATTTTTTTCTCTCACGTATCCCAGCAAATCCAGTAAAAGCTCAGGCTTTCCTGAAGTGTGTTTCAGACCTGGAGTCTTCAGGGATAATCATGCCAGTTCCTTTTCAGGAACAAGGTTTGGGGTTTTATTCAAATCTATTCATTGTCCCAAAGAAGGAAAATTTATTCAGACCAGTTCTGGATCTGAAAATTTTGAATCGTTATGTAAGAGTACCAACTTTCAAGATGGTGACTATAAGGACTATTCTGCCTTTTGTTCAGCGAGGACATTATATGTCCACAATAGACTTGCAGGATGCATACCTTCATATTCCAATTCATCCAGAACATTATCAGTTCCTGAGATTCTCTTTTCTAGACAAGCATTACCAATTTGTTGCTCTTCCATTTGGCCTAGCAACAGCTCCAAGAATCTTTTCAAAGGTTCTAGCTGCCCTACTCTCTGTAATCAGAGAACAGGGTATTGCAGTGTTTCTTTATTTGGACGATATCTTGGTACTAGCTCAGTCTTTACGTTCTACAGAATCTCACATGAATCAACTAGTGTTGTTTCTTCTGAAACATGGTTGGAGGATCAATTTACCAAAAAATTTTCTTGATTCCTTAGACAAGGGTCACCTTTTTAGGCTTCCAGATAGATTCAGTGTCCATGACTCTGTCTCTAACAGAGAAGAGACGTTTAAAATAGGTTGCAGCCTGCTGTCACCTTCAGTTTCAGTCATTCCCTTCAGTGGCTATGTGCATGGAAGTTTTAGGTCTCATGACTTCAGCATCGGATGCGATCCCCTTTGCTCGTTTTCACATGAGACCTCTACAGCTTTGTATGCTGAACCAATGGTGCAGGGATTATACAAATATATCAATTAATATCCTTAAATCCCAATGTATGATACTCTCTGACTCGGTGGATTGATCACCATCATTTAGTTCAAGGGGCTTCTTTTGTTCGGCCAACCTGGACTGTGATCACAACAGATGCTTGGGGATCTCTGACAGCACAAGGGGTTTGGAAATCTCAAGAGACGAGATTACCAATAAATATTTTAGAACTCTGTGCAATTCTCAGAGCTCTTCAGTTTTGGCCTCTGTTAAAGAGAGAACTGTTCATTTGTTTTCAGACAGACAATATCACAACAGTGGCATATGTCAATCATCAGGGTGGGACTCACAGTCCCCAAGCTATGAAAGAAGTATCTCGGATACTTGCTTGGGCGGAATCCAGCTCCTGTCTAATCTCTGCGGTGCATATCCCAGGTGTAGACAGTTGGGAGGCGATTATCTCAGCCGTCAGACTTTACATCCAGGGGAGTGGTCTCTCCATCCAGATGTGTTTTCTCAGATTGTTCAGATGTGTGGTCTTCCACAGATAGATCTCATAGCCTCTCATCTAAACAAGAAACTTCTCAGATACCTGTCCAGGACCAGGGATGTTCAGGCGGAAGCAGTGGATGCGCTGACACTTGGTGTTATCATCCTGCTTAAATTTTCCCGCCTCTAGTTCTCCTTCCGTTGGCCACTTCCATTAAGAAAAACCAATTTGGCTGACAAGATCACCTATTCATACAGTCCCCAAAATTATGTAACTATGTTGGGAAAAGGTGCTGGTACTTAGGGAGTGTAATGGCACATGTGATAAAACACGTATGTAATACACAACAAAGTTGTTATCAATTAATTCCTTGATACAGTTCAGCCTGTGTGTTTAGAGCAATATAGTTGTTGAATAGTGAGTTGATGCATACACCACTTCATACGGTACAATCCGTGTAAGACACTGGGTAACAGAGCTTAATATTGTGTAGTGAATTACTTAGCCAATTATACAGCAATATATAGCAATCACCGCCCCGCCACAGTGTTATCCGTGTACTCACAGTCAATTCTGAGGGAGACTGGCGACTCCGGTGATCCTGGGCTGTCTCGCGGTTCCTTCCTCTGGGTTTACTTGCGGATATGCCTAACACCGCTCGCCAAACAAACTCCTCTCCAACAGGTAGATCCAAACACACACAGGCCTTGGCGTGACTCACTGCTGACGTTAACAATCCTGATTGGTTAACCGTTGCACACCTTCCTTCCTCCCATTGGACAATAAGTACCAGCACTCACTCCTTTGATCCGATCCTCGGTGAAACGGCAAAATGAATCCAAAGATGATAGAACAGGTCCGGGGTCAGATTTAAAAAATCAAAAACTTTATTGTAACGATTTAAAATCCAAACATGGGGACAGAACACAGAAAGTCCAAAACACCTAGAACTGTGGCTTACGCGTTTCGGCCGTAGCCTTACTCATAGCCAATATCACATTGCTAATCAATTCAGTTTAAAAAGGCCCCCCTGGGCTGTGATTGGTTCAAAAACAATAGGCGTGTTTGAACTTTGATTAGTTTCCTGTGAAACTTAACAAGTGTCAACTACAAGTCAAACCAGCATAATAAAGCAATGATTATAAGGCATATCACAGACAAATATATATAAAAGAATAGAACAGCAAACACTTATATCGGCTTTCTCTAATGTAAAACCTAACCTTTAGAGTTATCCTAATGTATCATATTGCAGTGTTTATAAATTGAAACTGACCTGTTACTAATAAAAGTTATACCAGTCTCAAATGTGTAATACTCTATATATATATAAATGACTATCCTAAAGCTGTAAGTGAAAAAATGTCAATAAGTGTACAGCAAACCCAATCTATAAATCTATGGATTAAATGTTGTTAGGTGTATCAAAATACATATGTCAATGAGTATGACTTAATGCCTAAGGATGGAACAAATAAATAAATCAGAATGAAATTTTAATTTAATTTTAATATACTCCTTTGAATCCAAAAGAGCTAAGGGATATCTGTCTGAATTATTCCCAATAATTAATTAGATCATATTGGGAATTTAAGCCTTTGGGGTATCTGGTTTCCAGCTGGAAAATCCAGAACATTTCTCGTTTTTCTAACAGTTTTTCTTTGTCACCCCCCCTCTGGGGGGTAATCACTTGTTCAATGGCCTTCCATCTTAGTGAAGCAATGCTATTGCGATGTTTTGTGACAAAGTGCTGCACAATTGGAGTGGTTGCTTTACCCACTTTGATGGTACTAAAATGTTCCCGCATACGGGATCTTACGTCTCTAGTCGTAAGTCCTATATATTGGACCTGACATTGTGTACACTCCAACATATAAATGACATTGCTAGATGAACAATTAAGACATCTTTCAATGTCATATGTTTTGCCTGTGACTGTAGAGGAAAAGGTAGTTGTTATATCCATATAATCACATGGTTTACACCTGGTGTGTCCACATCTAAACATGCCCCTATGTTGTAGCCATGAACTAGTTGGTTGTTTAGTAATTAATTGACACTGTTGATAATGGTCTGAGATGCTCATACAGAAGGGCTTGTACACTTGGCAACATACTTTCCCCTTCCAAACTAAAACCTACTAAACAACCAACTAGTTCATGGCTACAACATAGGGGCATGTTTAGATGTGGACACACCAGGTGTAAACCATGTGATTATATGGATATAACAACTACCTTTTCCTCTACAGTCACAGGCAAAACATATGACATTGAAAGATGTCTTAATTGTTCATCTAGCAATGTCATTTATATGTTGGAGTGTACACAATGTCAGGTCCAATATATAGGACTTACGACTAGAGACGTAAGATCCCGTATGCGGGAACATTTTAGTACCATCAAAGTGGGTAAAGCAACCACTCCAATTGTGCAGCACTTTGTCACAAAACATCGCAATAGCATTGCTTCACTAAGATGGAAGGCCATTGAACAAGTGATTACCCCCCAGAGGGGGGGTGACAAAGAAAAACTGTTAGAAAAACGAGAAATGTTCTGGATTTTCCAGCTGGAAACCAGATACCCCAAAGGCTTAAATTCCCAATATGATCTAATTAATTATTGGGAATAATTCAGACAGATATCCGTTAGCTCTTTTGGATTCAAAGGAGTATATTAAAATTAAATTAAAATTTCATTCTGATTTATTTATTTGTTCCATCCTTAGGCATTAAGTCATACTCATTGACATATGTATTTTGATACACCTAACAACATTTAATCCATAGATTTATAGATTGGGTTTGCTGTACACTTATTGACATTTTTTCACTTACAGCTTTAGGATAGTCATTTATATATATATATAGAGTATTACACATTTGAGACTGGTATAACTTTTATTAGTAACAGGTCAGTTTCAATTTATAAACACTGCAATATGATACATTAGGATAACTCTAAAGGTTAGGTTTTACATTAGAGAAAGCCGATATACGTGTTTGCTGTTCTATTCTTTTATATATATTTGTCTGTGATATGCCTTATAATCATTGCTTTATTATGCTGGTTTGACTTGTAGTTGACACTTGTTAAGTTTCACAGGAAACTAATCAAAGTTCAAACACGCCTATTGTTTTTGAACCAATCACAGCCCAGGGGGGCCTTTTTAAACTGAATTGATTAGCAATGTGATATTGGCTATGAGTAAGGCTACGGCCGAAACGCGTAAGCCACAGTTCTAGGTGTTTTGGACTTTCTGTGTTCTGTCCCCATGTTTGGATTTTAAATCGTTACAATAAAGTTTTTGATTTTTTAAATCTGACCCCGGACCTGTTCTATCATCTTTGGTCACTTCCATTAAGGCCATACCTACTGTCTCAAGGTCCATTTTTTTCCATCAGGATCTCAAATCATTAAATTTGAAGGTATGGAAATTGAACGCTTAGTACTAAGTCATAGAGGTTTCTCTGACTCAGTGATTAATACTATGTTACAAGCTCGTAAATCTGTCTCTAGAAAGATTTATTATAGAGTTTGGAAGATTTACATTTCATGGTGTTCTTCTCATAAATTCTCTTGGCATTCTTTTAGATTTCCTAGAATTTTACAGTTTCTTCAGGATGGTTTGGATAAGGGTTTGTCTGCAAGTTCCTTGAAGGGACAAATCTCTGCTCTTCTGTTTTATTTCACAGAAAGATTGCTATACTTCCTGATATTCACTGTTTTGTACAGGCTTTAGTTCGTATTAAGCCTGTCATTAAATCAATTTTTCCTCCTTGGAGTCTTAATTTGGTTTTGAAGGCTTTACAGGTTCCTCCATTTGAGCCTATGCATTCTTTGGACATTAAACTACTTTCTTGGAAAGTGTTGTTCCTTTTGGCTATCTCTTCTGCTAGAAGTGTTTCTGAGCTATCTGCTCTTTGTGAGTCTCCTTTTCTGATTTTTCATCAGGATAAGGCAGTTTTGCAGACTTCTTTTCAATTTTTACCTAAGGTTGTGAATTCTAACAACATTAGTAGAGAAATTGTTGTCCCTTCCTTGTGTCCTAATCCTAAGAATTCTTTGGAAAGATCCTTACATTCTTTGGATGTGGTAAGAGCTTTGAAATATTATGTGGAAGCTACTAAAGATTTCAGGAAGACTTCCAGTCTATTTGTTTTATGTTCTGGTTCTAGGAAAGGTCAGAAGGCTTCTGCTATTTCCTTGGCTTCTTGGTTAAAACTTTTGATTCATCAAGCTTATTTGAAGTTGGGTCAGGTCCCGCCTCAGAGAATTACAGCTCATTCTACTAGATCAGTCTCCACTTTGTGGGCCTTTAAGAATGAATCTTCAGTTGATCAGATTTGCAAAGCGGCAACTTGGTCCTCTTTGCATACATTTACTAAATTCTACCGTTTTAATGTATTTGCTTCTCCAGAAGCAGTTTTTGGTAGAAAAGTTCTTCAGGCCACTGTTTCAGTTTGATTCTTCTGCTTTTGATTTAAGTTTTTTTTCTTTCATTTATGAGAATAAACTTATTTTTTTTGGGTTGTGGATTCAATTTTTCAGCGGAAAATGGCTGTTTTTATTTTTATCCCTCCCTCTCTAGTGACTGTCGCGTGGAGTTCCACTTCTTGGGTATTGCTATCCCATACGTCACTAGCTCATGGACTCTTGCCAATTACATGAAAGAAAACATAATTTATGTAAGAACTTACCTGATAAATTCATTTCTTTCATATTGGCAAGAGTCCATGAGGCCCACCCTTTTTATGGTGGTTATGATTTTTTGTATAATGCACAATTATTTCCAAATTTCTTTTGTTGATGCTTTCTACTCCTTTCTTTATCGCTCCACTGCTTGGCTATTCATTAAACTGAATTGTGGGTGTGGTGAGGGGTGTATTTTTAGGCATTTTGAGGTTTGGGAAACTTTGCCCCTCCTGGTAGGATTGTATATCCCATACGTCACTAGCTCATGGACTCTTGCCAATATGAAAGAAATGAATTTATCAGGTAAGTTCTTACATAAATTAGTTATTTTCAACTATAATACGAGCGCAAAAAGCTTAAATCTAGCGCCGTTATCGCTTTGGCAGGAGCATTAAATAACGTTCCACTCGAAATCTATCCCTAAATAAATAATTCCTTCAATAATGTATTCAAAGCTAAGATTAGAAGTTTCAAGCAAGAAAGCATGAGATCCACAACGATATTGGTTCAAATGAAAAAAATAAGGTCCTTTATTGCACCATATTAAAAACACACATAGACAATCCTTCATGTGCCGAGCCATGCAAAAGTCAGCTAACAAGTTTCAGCATACGCCGTACTCATAGCAGCACTGGGTTCTAGTGTTGTATATACATATCTTGTTAAAAAGCAAATATTATCCTAAAGATAATTTGTATATGTATTTTTAAAACATATATCAGTTGTTTAATTACTGAAAAAATAAGGGTAAAGTTATTGTCCATAAAACAGTGGGCACCGCCATATTGTAGCTGAGGTTACTTTTTCTGCTGAGGCCTATTAGGAATGGTTATAAATGGCTTACTAGAGTGTGCAACCAATGGAATATAGCTGTGTCTGCAGTCTGCACTTCCATGTTTAGCATGAATTGGAAAGCCCACAATATTCAGAATTAAATTACAGAAAATGAGATCAAAATAAATAATGAAAGTATATTGCAAAGTTGTTTTACTACATGTAATTAAACAATTTATATTAATATCTTGAGCTGTTTAATGTCCCTTTAATTGTTAAACTAAGATGTTGATGGAGACCCATGAAGGGAAGGGTCTGTAGGAATTATTATGCACTTTTGAATGGCTATGATATCTCTTTACCAAAATGTTTGAAACAATTAATTGCTTATCCCGGATGATAGCAAGAACACTTTTTGAAAGAGTTGAGAAATATTGCCTTGATTTAAAGGACAGTGATATATGATCAAACCAATCCTTGGCCAAAATGTGTAACTTGGATAAGAGCATTTTTTACATTTAATACAAACTGCTCAGTAAAATACGCCATATCTATTAATCATGTTACAGAGGGCTGCCTAAATAAAGATATATAGCAGAAAATAAATCCTGATCTGCTCTTTAAAGGCTGGATTCATGATATTTAAATAAATAGGAATCTTATCAATATATAGTTTTATTTTATTTTATTTGTAAATACTTACAAAAAAATTTGGTCTGTAATTTAAAAAAAGAAATAATGAATTTTACAGTCTGTAGGAAATTGTAATAGTATTGTCATTTTGTTGAGGGTGGGGGCATACAATAATATATACAAACACAATTAAGTCATTGGCAATGTCTGCAGGAAGACATAATTAATGTACAAATGGGCAGCATATTATTTTAAATATGATGGTTCATTGACTTACATTTTGAGGTAAAGAGTAAAATACCCTCCTAATTCAAGTCTTTTGAAGCTTTGGGCTGGATACATATTGACAGTCTGCACTGAAACCTATTTTTTGGTTGGCATTGCCTATCTTTGACTAAAACTGCCACTTTATGACAATCTGATTTACTATCAGGGGCTTCTGAAGGTAGTGGAGTCACCAGGTGGGCAGAGTGGGCACTAGCCCCCGAGGCATAATGACTGCTTTGTGCTGTGATCCTCCTGGGTTTCCCACCTCCACTCTTCTAAGAGCTTCATCAGCTGGCAACACCCCCAGCCCTACCTGACCCCAACAATGGCACACTCCTACCCACCCAGGACATGCCAAGTGCCAACTTTCCTACTGCAGTCCATCCCACAAAAAATACTAAAGGGATTTTGAGAAGTGTCCCCCTTGCAAGCACTTTCTGGCATCGCCACTTTCTGAAAGTGCAAAATCACCTCTTTTAAATTTTGGACGACATGCTTCTCTAATATATAATCTTGGTAATTAAGAACAATATTAGATAAGCTATTGAAAATGGAGAAGGGGGCTTTTTCTTAGCACATAAGCCTTATTCAGAATCAAACGTAGAGACAATTTCAAATTACATCCAAGTGAAACATGGTCAACAATGTCAAACTCATACATAACAGCAGAATTAACACATGTATGTTAACAAATGTATGTTTTCGCATGTGTAGGACCTTATCATTGATTACTGCAGGCTTGACGTTTGTAAGACATATTTCCTGGAATTGATATTTAAACCATGATGAAATGTTCCAACCAAACAATCCAAGCACAACAAATCCATCTACTATAATGTGTCACTTATTTGCTGGAGAAGTTCATTCTAAGCAAAAAGGGAAAGACAGCCAAGGAAACTGAAACCAAATTACCAATTTCCAAAGGAAGTAGTGAATGCCAATACCTTAGATACATTTAAAAATGGTTTGCATACATTTCTGGCTAGAACTGAAACCAAATTACCAATTTCCAAAGGAAGTAGTGAATGCCAATACCTTAGATACATTTAAAAATGGTTTGCATACATTTCTGGCTAGAAACAGAATTCATGAATATGAGTGCTTGTGTTAAATGGGTCACCTTTTAATGGGATTAATTTAATCTTAACTGGAGCTTTTTGTAAGTATATTAGATTTGTATAGGTTGAACTCGATAGACTTCAGTCTTTTTTTAACCTCATCTACTATGTTACTATGTATAATAGGATTTACTTTTTAACTCTGGCTTCAGACAGGCTGGAAGTGGTTTGAGAGAAAGGTCAAGAACAGGCTATAGTCAGGAACCATTAGATCTATTAGTAACCAAGCAGCAGTATAAAGTTGATAACTAGAAGAGTAGGCATAAACCAGGTGGGGATCAGGAACCAGCAGATGTCTATGGCCAAGCAGCAATACACAATTAAGATTCTGAACAATAGTCAAATACACATTACCACAAGTTACTAACCAGGTAGTAAGCAAGAATTAAGTAATGCAGCATAGGGTTAGACTTAAAACATAGTCCAGGAATTAGTGTAAAATCACTCTAGAAGGGTGGATTACTGATCAAGAATGATGGAATCAATATCTAAGCACCAAATCCAGATTCATAACTTCTTGCTCCTTTTTGTTGCTCCCTCTGTAGCAGCTTTGTTTCTGAGTCACAGACTATGAAAAGCAACATTCACATAATTGGTCTTGCTTTCTATTCCTAGTACTTATATGGTTGTGACCAGAACCATCTTCAGTGCACTTCTGATTCTGAGTAGTGCTTCAACCCACACTATGGGCCAGATTACGAGTCGATCGATAATTATTGCTCATGCTCGCAAGCTGACTTCGCTCAACTTTTGATTGCGTGCTTCAGATACCACACGTATTACAAGTTGAAAGTAAAAAGCCTGTGAGCTAACCAGGTGCAGTCAAAAAGGAAAAAATATAATATCTCTATCATGTTAACGCATTTCCCTATACACTTTAATGGAACGCAAAAAGTGGAAAAAAACTAACACCCTACTAGCGCACAAACCCGATTGAGTTTTCTCAAGTGTACTAACTAGGGATGGGCGAATGTGTTTATATCCGAATTCGAATGTTAGAACGAATGTTATTGTAGAAATTCGATTTACATAATAGAATGTTGATAAGAACGAATATTCTTAAAAATTTGATTTTCGAATGTTATTTACAGTTTTTGAATGTCACATTTGAATTCGAATGTCACATTCGAATTCGAATGTTACATTCGAATATCACATTCGAATTCGAATATTACATTTATAAAACACAAATGTAGACTAGAAACACTATTTCGAATGTCACATTCAAATTGAATATCACATTCGAATCGAATGTCACATTCGAATTCGAATATTACATTTATAAAAGACAGTATTAGATTAGAAATACTATTTTGAATTCGAATGTCACATTCGAATCGAATATCACATTCAAATCGAATATCACATTTAAAACATAGTATTAGACTAGAAATACTATTTCAAATTCGAATGTGACATTCGAATTCGAATGGAGCATTCAAATTCGAATATTACATTTATTAAACACAGTTGTAGACTAGAAATACTATTTCAAATTTGAATGTCACATTCGAATTCGAATGTCACATTTGAATTCGAATATTACATTTTGAAATTGAATGAATACATAGCTAAACATTCTATTATTCGAACAAATATTTTTGAATTTTATTGAAAAATTCAAAAACGAAAATTCGAAAATAGAATGTTAGAATGTTATATAAACATTAAAAATTCGATTTGAATGAATGAATGTATAAAAATTTGTTTAATATTTTGAATTTTTAGAAACAATCGCCCATCCCTAGTACTAACCCAACATGAAATTTTTGTATTTCACTTTCCAATATTCCTCACATAGCAGAATATGTTCTATTTATTCATAAATACATATATATATATAAACAGAAAATAGGGTTACCCTTAGTGGTGCTACCAAAGGCAAGGTAAGTATTCAAATTGAAGGCACAATACTGCTACAGAGATGAAGTATAAAACATACTTACTTTATTGAGAAAGATTAAAACAATCACAGCAGTCAAAACATGGCAGTGACCTGGAGCGTAGGTACTAACACAATAGTTCCTCTTATTATAATCAACATGAGTCAGTGTTTTTAAATTGTTACATTGTATATGTTTTTTAAGACGAATAGAGATTGGTACGTTAAGATGTAGAGGAGGTGCCTAAGCTTGTAGCACCAACATATAGGAAGGCTCCATTTACTCACACACCTATCATTGACAAAGCGTCAGAAGGGAGTGAAACGTGTCAGATGACGTCACCCTCTGTTAGTACCTAACTCTTCCAGTTTGCTTTTAATCTTAGCAGAGAGCCTGTAAGCGAGTGCTGGACTTTCTCTGTGTGTTGTATTAATTTATTTTGTAATTTTCCATATGGGCTTTGCACCCAGACTTGTCTGGGGTTAACTGCCTGTGACTCTGGAGACAGCACAGCTTCTTCAGAGTGCTATTGAGCACCCAGGGCTGAGCATGTTGCAGGGTCATGTGATCTGTACCCGGTCTGGTCTGAGAGTGCAGTCCCCTTCCGTGTTTTGTATATGTCTAGGGTGATTACATTAGTCTGTGAACCCTGACTTGTTCCCAGTTAGTTTGATTGAAAGCATGCATTTGTATGGCTGAATTAGGGACCCAGGTTTTAGAAGATACCTTGACGTGGTACCTGGGCTTGTCCCATTTGGACAGATGCGGTAACTAACTCTTTCAGTTTTGCTTTTAATCTTAGCTGAGAGCTTGTAAGCGAGTGCTGGACTTTCTCTGTGTGTTGCATTAATTTATTTTATAATTTTCCCTATGGGCCCTGCACCCAGGATTGTCTGGGGCTAATTGCCTGTGACTCTGAGGACAGCACAGCTTCCTGAGAGTGCTATTGAGCACCCAGGGCTGAGCATGTTGCAGGGTCATGGGATGTGTACCCAGTTCGGTCTGAGAGTGCAGTCCCTTTCCGTGTTTTATATATATATATATATATATATACTGTACATATATATATATATATATATATATATATATATATATATATACAGTACTGTGCATAAGTCTTAGGCCACCATTAAATTTGTTGTTGTTTTTTTTTTAATAATTTTTATTGAGGTTTTTTGTCAAAATAAACATTTGGTAATTGCCAATATACAATAAAAAAAAATCGAAAGAGTATTACAAAGTAAGCTGCAAACATATGACAAATAGGTAAACCAAATGATTGAAAGACAATTACTTTCTCATATTATACAGTAAGCACCATGGTAGCTGAAGACCTACTACATGAACCAAGCAGTCACTTTCAGGCTATATGGGGTTATTGCAAATAGAACAAAAGAGTAGGTAAACATAAATTGGAGAGGGCCACTCATGGACCCCTATTGAAAAACCTCATTTTTTGTTTTCTAGGATAATATAATGTCAAGCTCCCTTACTGGTAAATGGGTTTATGTCGAAACATTGGAACACCTCCATAAAATTAGCTAACATCTGTGTTAAAATATCATGGGTAGGTGACACACATTAGCGATCAGTCCTGCTGATCTAGACAGGGCATATAAACGCATTCCTATTATGTTATGAAGGGTTAGGTACTTAGGGAGCAATTAAGAGCTGTGATCCAGGTGCGGTATAGACGAGATAAACCGCCTTGTTAGTTCCCCTAGAACAGGGGATAGATTATTGTGTGGGGGGGGGGGAGGTGGTGTTTTTCATATTTTCAGAATTATCTCACCATGTAGGAGCATTAAAACAAAATAAAATGCACTTAGAACTATCTTCACTATATAAAACATGAACAGGGAGAGTTTAAACACGCAATAATAAGCTATGCAAATACAATATAAAGAAATATGATACATTATATATGCTGATAGTGAAATAGCTATACTTAAAACTATGCAGCAGGGCATATTAAGAAATGTGCTTGGGCATTATCATAACTGGAAATTTACACACTCTTGGTTTATGATAGACTGCAGGTATAGACCTGCCAGAGCCATATTATGAGCTGCATAATGATAATACTGTAACTGGCATTAAATAGAGTAGCTTGAACATTAGAGAAACTAAACAAATACATTAACACAAAATAAAATGTCTCTTGCTTAAAGCAGACAAAACTGTGTAGAAAAACGTTTGCATATACATAATGGTGTCCAATGTTCAGTGTAGTTTTAGTAATATGAGTAAAATACAGGTATTTCTACATTAAATACATCCAATATAACAAACCAAATTGTTAGGGTAGACATTACATGGCCTTGATAATTGGTGTCACGTTGAGAGACAAAAATGAATAAAAATAAAACAAGAATGGATATATAATTACCAGAAACGATATACTGAAGGAGAGCCATGGGATGACATTCTGAGCAGAAATACTGTACTACAGTGACTTTATTTATATATATATATATATATATATATGGGGGGGGTATTATACAAAACAAGCCAGATAGCGTGAACAAGCTATACATCATGTAGAGGTAGAAGCTTGTTTCCTATAAGTGTACCGGACATTATAAAAACTAGGGTGCATGCAAACTCCTATGTATTTGGCTATCACAGTAATAGCTTACCCAAGGGATTAGTATCAATTCAAGCGCCATGACATATATGTAGGATTTTCATAGAAGAGACATGTAAGCGAGACAATCCCTGACAGTCTAAACCATGATTACATGGGTGGACAAATGGAGAATAAGTCTACCACAGGGCATGGGCCCTATGCCCTGCAGTATTAGACACAAAAATTCAACATACACTTGAGCGCAAACTGAGTGACACAATGTTTTAAAGCAAGTACAGCATAGGAAGTGCGTCTGAACTATACCGGTGCTAAAATATGTAGCCTTGAGTACTGGAGTACTGAAGACCCTACTAGTATCTATATTTGTATATTTATGTCCAATTACTGTAGGGGTATTCTAAAATGTCAAGTAGAGAACGTTGTGGATTTATGCTGCTGCGCCAGGCTTAATATACTAGGGCAAGAGCAGTGAACCATATACAGTAATTTGTGATGTCAAGCTGAGAAAAAACTTTAAAAAACAAACAGCAGGCTCAATCAACATACACATTCATGCGAGATAAATTAACCTGAAATATTAGGAAACAAAGTGAATATATATAAACCTTACTTTAAAACTTTAAAGTAATAGGTAGAATAACATTAGAAGCATAAGGCATCTGGTACAAAACAGACACACTTATGAGCTATAGTATAAGCATTCTGTTCATGGGATGAATAAAAAAGTGTAACCCCGTGATAGTGCTATGTATGTCCACATTTAGTGCTGCACTATCTACTTAAATAAGCCTCCAGTGACTGTAAACTTCAGGGTAGTCACCCTGCACCCCATGGTCGAAGTGAGGAAAGTCTGCCCCCAGGATCGTAAACTAACTCCAGACTTATTCTCGGATAGCGTCTAGGTGTTAGGCCAGAGGGATAGCTATGCACAGTCAATGTCCCTTGGTAACTGAGCTGTGAGGCATGCGTCCCCACCGAGGTCAGCGCACCTATAGAAGTGCTAGGTACTTGCGTGGTCATGGCCTGCGGTAAAGTAGTATGGGAAAGCTGCACAGAAAAGTGTTGGACTCTGGCACCAGCAGTCCGAATGAGGAGACAGTCCCAAGCGTGTAAGGCAAGAGTCCCTCCGAGTAGCTGTTCCTCTGAACCGATCTGACCACGGCTGGTCCCAAGGGACCCAGTGTATTCCGCTGTAAGACACTAGGCTCTTCAACCCGATATTCTGCGATCGGTTTGCATCGGATGGCACACAAGTTAGGCTGCCGCTGTTTAGGAGCTGTGAGCGTTCAGATGTGTACGTTTGTTCCCCTGTGTCTGCTTCAGACACACAAGATGCCGCCATCCGATAGTTCACACTCTTAGGGTGTTTTGCATATGGTGCTTCATAGGCGGCGAGCTCTGTGAGCCCGCAGCTCCCCTATTCTCCAGAACAGGTGTGAGTAAGTAGGCAGTGTGGGTTATCCTCAACGCTGCTGGCTGCTGAAACTCCATTATAGGTTGGCATCTTAACATAGTACTACACCCATCTAGGAACCTATGCATCTGTTCCACATTGCTCTCTGCATCCTCCATGATGAGATAGGTTAACAGTCCCCTCAGATGAGGGTTAAATATAACAGTCCTTGATTAATTTTGCTCCCAGCTGGAAGTGCCAGTCAGGCCGCAAGATGGCTGCTTTAGACCACGCAGTTGGTTATAGCGCATCAAGGTTGTGGGATTCTATGTATGAAGTATTCCTTACTTTAAAAGTGGTCGATGATAACGGCTGTGATTTCAGGCCATCATCAGTGGTTTTAATAAAAGAGTAGATGGACCTAGACAGTCGCTAATTTTGTTTGTTGTATATATTATTGTTGGAGCTGCTGAAAAGTGCGACCGTCTGGTTTGAAAGCTGGGCTCCGCCCCCCCAAATTTGTTGTTTAACAATGGTATAATGATATATATAATTATTTCTCAGTCTCTTTATTAGAATACAACCAGAAAATACAGGACATATTTGTATGCAGTATCAAAAAAACAGAAAATAAATCAGAAAAAAACAGCTTCTATAGGCTAAAGTGGCAAGTATTTAGTGTGACCTCCCTTACACTTGAGCAATAGCAGAACCTGGCTCTCATAAACCTAAATGCAATGGAACCCTAATTAATGTCATTGGAACACCTGTATTTGTCCTACTATTGGAAGACTATAGGGAAATGAGTTAATTCGGTCGCGATATTCAAAATTTGGCTTTTGCGTGCTTCGGGTTAGCGCTTGTGCACAAACTTTTAGTTTTCAACTTGTAATATGCGCCCTACCCGAAGCGCGCAAAAAGCTTACTTCTAGTGGAGCTAACGTGTAAGCAAGAGCTATAAAATAGCCCTCCACTCGTAATCCAGCCCTAAATGTTTTAAAATAATCTATTTATAAAAAAATATATAAAAAATAATGTATTTGACTATCCATAATAACTACTATCTAACAAGGTTAATCCCTGAGTGTTATTTTGTTTTATAACACATATTGTTTTACCAATAGATTATACTAATGTAATGACAAAACAAACCATTTTGCCATAGTTTACAAAAAATAATTTATACCAAGGCTTGTGTCATTTAAAAAAAGCATTTGTGTACATAAAATAAGTTGGGTCAGAGGTATTTTGAGAACATAGATAATAGTATCCATAATACTGTAAATCCTAATTTTATTACATCATTTGGTTGCTGGCACTAAAAATGTTGATAAAATAAGATTAACAAATAGTAATTTGATGCAGAATATATTTAGTAATAGAGCATTTTTTATTTTTTACAATAATAGGCAGTAAGTACCTTCATTTATATAATATGAATGAATGAAATCAAATCCATATCAATGTTTTTACAGAAATGGCAGATTACATTTGCCTCCTGTCAAATATTGATATGAATTTCCTATATTTAGCCTTTTTGTTTTGACCTGAAAAAATACAGGCACCATTCCAAGCCTATCATATTTATTATAATCTGTCAAAAGTGGATGTATCTCAAAGACTGTTCAAATATTTAAATTCAATTTGAGCTGCCATATATTCTTGTAAAATTTATTCTAAAAGGTCTTACATTTCAGTTCAAATTAGGTGAAACCTCACTCATGTTTACCTCATTTAAAGACATAGAAATTCATCTATTATGTTTTGTTGTTAAATGTATTCATACTAAACAAGGTCCAAATCATTTTATCTATTTTCCCCACAACATCTAACTATAGCTTTTATTTTCATATGATCAATGTAGAACAACCAAATTTATACTGGTGATTATTATCATGAAATGAATGAATTATATATATATATATATATATATATATATATATATATATATATATAATATATATATATATCTTTGAGCTTGTTATCAATTACTTTATTCTTATTTTATATATTATAGCTTAGATTATATGAGGAGTGAAAAAAAAATAGCTCCTATGTTTGAGTTCATATTAGAAGTCCAAGAAATTCATGTTGGATGTTGCATAAGTGCTTATCGGAGGATGGGCTAAGCCTTTAGTGTGCAATTAATGGAGTTCTTGATGTATTTGCACTATTAATAATAATAATAATAATCATAACAATAAATTAAAAAGCGCTAAACTTTACAGCATTTTTTTTAAATTGGTCTTAAGCTAAACACTTAACATGTAACCGCTACTAATACATATGACTGCAATGTGCGAGCTACTATCGCTTCCTGCGCTATCCATTAAATTATATGGTGAGCTTCCTATTCCCACTAACTATATATAAAATATTCAAAAAATATTAGCTACTTTATTTGGAACAAATGACCCCCAGAATCAATAAAATAATTATGCAGCTCCCTATGACATTAGGAGTTATAAGTCCATCTAGAAAAATGTTTACGCCTGATTGCCCCTCAGAAAGGCACTAATATTACAAACCCTATCATAAAAGAAACCTTATTGACATGGGGAACAGCCAATAGGAAAAACCTTTATTTATCCTCAAGTCCTTCTGCTCTAACATCAATTCGGAATGTTCCTTGGGTAATATAATCTTAAAAACACTGCCCTTCCGCTTACTGCACTGACCTATTTAATATCATATTATAAATGATGACACAATATGTTAACAATCTGAGCTTCAAGAAAATGGCTTTCATGGGTTACAAACTGGTTTACATATGAACAAGTGCATAATTACTTTACACAGTAAATGATTCACCTCTTAATTACTTAGAGAAGCTGTGTATTTATACCCCCCCTGTTCCTTATTTTCTTTCTACACTATACAAGATTACAAAACAGACCCTTCCACCTGGTTATTAACCTCACTCCATCGAAAGATGTGAAAAAGATCTAGGAATAACAATTCTATCCCAACAAGACACTGTATAATATTTAATACTAATTCCTTCTCAATATGGACAGGGATGCTAGAGATAAATTACAAAATCCTACACATTTATTATTAACTCTATGTCAGATTGTACCCTAAAACTGGTAACAGTTGATGGAGATAGACAGCAGCATGGGATATAGGTGATGGCGTGTCCACAAATATACTATTATCAGTTAGAAATAATAAAAGAGATGGAGAAGGTTTTTCAAGTCTCCTTTCCAACTGACTCATTGATATGGATTCTAAATAAATCCCCTAAACTCCTTCAATAAAAGTCAACGTAAATTTCTCCAAATTATGGTAAATAGTATTAGATTCCCTTTAACAAAAAATTGGAAAAGTAAAGACACCCCAAAACTAGAGATATGGAGGAGCATAGTCTAAGAATTTGTTGACTTGAAATTATATCATTAACAAATATTTGGTAATCTAGATGTTCATATTAAACTGCAATTGTTATGGAACAACATTTGGAGAATGCTACATGCTAGTATCTAATAGCAAATACAAAGTGTCTTATTCCCCTTGCTGAACCCTACGAGAATGTGATATATTTTCTCCTTCTGTTTCCCTTTACGTTCTAAAATTCAAATAGCTTCTAAAATTCAAATAGCTATAATACAAGACAGACTCACCAAACTCCTTTTAAATTATAGTACCTTGTTACCCCAAAACAGAGCCAGATTGCAACAAATTGAAGTATGTATGGAGCCTTTTTCCTTTCTATTTTAGTTAAAAATTTCCGTATTGTCACGTTCCTTATATAAAATGATGAATCCGCCTACATGCAATGTAAATGTGATTGTACATCTTAATGTTGAAATGTATTATATTCATCTTTCATAAAAGTTGGATTATTAATAAAAAAATCTATAGTAGGCTAAAAAAGTTTTAGTTGCTTTTGCTTTGGTTAAAATATTTAACAATTCTAGACCTCTTTCTTATTATTTATTTGATTTTCATATATTTACCTGACGCTGCTGTACTTTTCACTAATTTTAGAGGCAAAACACATTCAAATGGTGTCTCTTCTAAAAGTCTGGAATGGCTTTGGTCAAAAATCACCCTTATTCTTTATGATATTTTACATTATGTATGTGGTGGTATTGTTAGTTATAGGCCAGCTCTAATGAGATCACACTCCAATGGGGAGTGTCATGGTTGAAGTGTTTTACTGGCTACAGCTTCAGAAGCTTTTTTGTCTTAGCCTTACTTCCCTGTATCATGAAACACTCTGGCAGCAGTAGCAGAAAATAAGTAAGTATAAGTAAATTTATATCTACAAACACAAGCAATTTTAAAAAGAACAACAAGATGAGTAGTCTTGATAGTCTCTGAATATGTTAAGGCTCTATCAGAACTGGGTCAGGTATATGCTGTGATAAAACAGGATATAGATGGCATGAAAATACAGAATTTGTACACCAAATACCAGTATTCAAGGTAATTCAAATCTAATACTGACACCTTGGGGCCTATTTAACAAATGTCTGTCCGACATGATCCGATCAGCGGATCATGTCTGACAGGCATCGCTAAATGCGGAGAGCAATACGCTCTCCGCATTCAGCATTACACCAGCAGCTCTTGTGAACTGCTGGTTCAACGCCGCCCCCTGCAGATTCATGGGCCGATCGGCCACTAGCAGGGGGTGTCAATCAACACGATCGTATTGGATCGGGGTTGATTTCACGGCGATCTCTGTCCACAGCCTCAGAGCAGGCAAACGGGTTATGAAACAGCGGTCGGCCCTTCAAGCTCCATACAGAGCTTGATAAATGGGCCCCTGAATCTGAACAATCTTAATCTGACACATCAGTAAATAACCCAAAACTCTAATGTAAGAGCCACACCCAGAGCATATAATTAAATGCCTTCAACACCCTTTTTTTTAGCTCAGTTACAACAAACACCCATGCCACATGAAATCCCATGATAGCTCAGTTCAGACAAAACAAATACAATAATCAAATTCCCCCTTCAAGATAAACCAGAAGGAGATAACCAAGCTCATTCTCAAAAATCAGAATGGGAATTTAAATATTTTAAATTCGACTCAACATATTTTAAAAGTCAGACCACATTAATTTAATCAAGAGAATTGAGTTATTTTCCACACAAAACTTTAAATACATTTGAAATGGTCAAAGACATTAATTTATTCACTAGGAAATTGTTACTTAAAAAATTGTTTCTCAAAAAATAATTAGAGATGATTGGACTATATCAGATCAATTATCTCTCAATGACTTACAAGAATGACTTCAATAAATAGAAACAAACTCCAATTCTGAGAGCAATTGGAGACAAAATATCAAGGTAAAATCTAAATATAAACCACCTTGTAATCTGTCCCCTGACATATCAGTATTTAATCAAACAGTATGAAAAAAATTGAAAAACTACCACAACAATGGTCAGCTTCCAAATTTGAAGAAATTCAAACCTGGGCAGATACTATATTTAAGCAATCAGATAAAGGAGGAAATATGGTCTTGTGGCAAAAAGACATATATCTAGAAGTCATGAAACAGCTTGACACATTTTATAAGACATTATTAGGTAATCCAACAGAAAAAAATTTAAAAAAATATAACAAAATCATCACTAATGCCTATAAAGAGCAGATTATCAGTGAAACTGAAAAAAATTCTTATCACAACAACCAAAAGTACCTATGTTATAGCACAAGCATACAACATAATTTGGATGAAAAATACAATATCATATTTTTTGTCAAGTAACCAATATACTAACAAAGATCACAATCATTGTATTACAATTGTTGCATTTTCTTTTACATTATAACTATTTCACCTTTAAAGATTAATTTTATTTACAAATACAAGGTGTAGCCATGGATACAACATGTGCCCCTACTTATGTAAATTTATTAGTGGGGTTGGTGGGAAAAAGAACAGTATTCACAGATAGTAATGACAAATACATACAACACATTCAATACATTGTTATATTTTATTTATCTTGGAAGGTCCACAATAAATACTTGATGAATTCATGAATGTCCTTAATAACAATCTCTTGAATATAAAGTTGACATACAAGCATAGTAAAAGTCAGATTAACTTTCTAGATCTAAACATTTGTAAATAATCAGATGGAACAATCTCCACAAACATGTACAGAAAATAAACTGCTACTAACACGTTACTACCTCATATACAATATACTAGTGCACATGCCATCAATACTCTTAATGCAATCCTCAAGGGGGGGGGGGTTCATAAGGTTAATACGTAATTGATCACAAACAATTTTCTTTGTGCATAAATCCATTGTTAATTTCACCTGTTTTTATAGGTTAATTGTTTGGATTAAAACAGAATACTTGGCAGTTACCGGTACTGAGGACACTGGCAGGCCACCAGTACTTATGCTTTTGGGTGCTGGAACAGTAAATGATGCTTGACAGATGCCCTCTTCATGGCTGGGTACTGAAGCAGGATACTGACACTTATGAGATGCTCTTTGCAAACCTGGGTATTGTAGCAGGATACAGATTATTGCCAACTGCTCTATAAAGTGTTGAGTACTGGATAATGATGCTGATGCTTGGCAGATGCTCTCTAAATAATTGGAAACTGGAATACTTAGAAAACCAGCATGCAGCGCCAGAGAGCACAACTCAAAGCAAAGTATAAGAGAGCATGAGGTAGGAGTAAGTCAGGGACAAGCTAAAGTTTAGTGCCAGGCAGCAATCAAATAAGTTAAGAGTCAGACCAAGGTCAGAATCCGGGATACACAAATTAGATTAAGGTTGTCATAAACAAACATTCAATGTCCTGAGCTGAAACAGGAGCATTAAATAGTCAGGCAATGAGATGGGGTATGCTGGTTTGCTGAATCATAGTCTTCTCTAAACATGAAGGTAATAATATTGTGGCCAAGAACAGGCTCATAAATAGAGTGCTGAGTGGAACCAGTGTTCAGTTTCCTGGACCCAGCATCTCCAAGGCTTACTTCACCCAGAAACAAGAATTTTGTAGTTAACACCAAAGCAGCCCAGACAGGTAGAAAGGGCACAGATTGGGAGCTTAACTAGTATTGTTTTTTGAAGAGAAAACACTTAAATATGGAGTCCAATAGTTGCATAGTATCAGCATGCTGTTGTCGCGCCGCACCGCTCTAGCTGTTGCTAGGGATGCGGCGCCTCCTGTCTGCTCATTGCCTAGGGGGGCGTCGGCTCCTATCTGCGTGTGGCAGTGACGTCATAGCCGCACGCTTCCCCATTCAGAAGCTGATCAGGATCTCCTGTGGCGCGAATCCGGGCCTGTGTAAGTAACTTCAGTCCTACCTATCACTGCCCAAGTATAGGTGTTACTTACTGTTCTCCTGGGTGTTATTGATTCTTATGCTGGACTGTTATATTATTGCTGACCCTTGCTTGTCTGACCACTCTGCCTGTTTACCCTTTACTGCTGGATTGATATATCGCTGCTGAACTCTGCTTGCCTGACCACTCTGCCTGTTAGACCCTTTAACTGCTGGATTGCTATTTTGCTGCTGAACTCTGCTTGTCTGACCACTCTGCCTGTTTACACCCTTTAACTGCTGGATTTATATAATGCTGCTGAACTCTGCTTGTCTGACAACTCTGCCTGTTAACCCTTATTGCTCGGATTGCCTTACTTGTTGCCAAACCCTGCCTGCCCTGACTATCCTAATTGGGTTTACCTCTGGACTGCCTTACTAGTTGCAAAACCCCTGCCTACCTGACGTGTAGATTGAGAAGAGAAGGGGACCAGGGAGGACAGAGTCCTTGCGGTACTCTGACAGATAGTGGTGACGGGCGAGAGGAGGCCCCAGAGAAGGCTACACTAAAAGGTACGGTTTGACCAGTAGTGAAGAGAGCCACGAGAGGGCTGTGTCACAGATGCCGAAGGATTGGAGGGTGTTGGAGCAAAAGAGGGTGGTCAACAGTGTCAACAGGCTGTGGACAGATTCAAGGAGGATAAGCAGAGAGAAGTGGCCCTTTTGATTTTGCTGTAAGTAGGTCATTGGTAACCTTAAACAATTGCTGTCTCTGTGAAGTGATGGGGATGGAAATCCAGATTGCAGTGGATCAAGGAGGAAGTTTATGTAAGGAAGTGGGATAGGCATGCAGTATACTAGGTTTTTCGAGAAGCTTTGAGGCAAGAGGGAGGGAGGGAAATTGGTCGGTAGTTGGATGGGGTAGGCAGGGATCAAGGGAAGGTTTTTTTGAGGATAGGTGTGTACAGTGCTTGTTTCAGAAAGGAGGGAAATTATACCAGTGCTGAGTGAGAGGTTGCAAATGATGTGGTTTGAGGATAGGGGGTAGTGGGCAGCAGAGAAGGGAGGGGAGTAGCTGTGAGAGGATAGGGTCAAGGGGACAGGTAGTGAGGTGAGAGCGCAGTATAAGTGCCGAAACGTCTTCCTCAGTAACAGGGGAGAATGAGCTAAGTTTAAGGTTATGTGTAGACATGTGCACGGCTAAAAAATTCGGTTCGTTTCGGTTCGGATCGATTCGGACTTTTCGAATTTCGTTTCGGATCGAATCGGATTCGGCAAAATTTGAATAAATTCGTTTCGGATTTATTCGGATCCGAATAAATTTGTTTCGGATTTATTCGGATTCGGCTGAATTCGGTTCTATTACGTTCCGAAATTCGGTATGTTTTTAGTACACTAACACCCATTTAGTACACTAAGTCACTAACACCCATAAACTACCTATGAACCACTAAACCGAGGCCCCCCCATATCGCAAACCCTATAATAACATTATTTAACCCCTAATCTGCCGATCGGATATCGCCGCAACCTACATTATAGCTATTAACCCCTAGTCTGCTGTCCCTAACACCGCCGACCCCCTACATTATAGTTATTAACCCTAATCCTGCCCCCCCCAACTCGCCGCAATCTAACTACAAGTATTAACCCCTAATCTGCTGACCCGATATCGCCGCCACCTACATTATAACTATTAACCCCTAATCTGCTGTCCCTAACACCGCCGACCCCTACATTATAGTTATTAACCCCTAATCTGCCTCCCCCAACGTCGCCGCAATCTAACTACAAGTATTAACCCCTAATCTGCCGACCCGATATCGCCGCCACCTACATTATAGCTATTAACCCCTAATCTGCTGTCCCTAACACCGCCGACCCCTACATTATAGTTATTAACCCCTAATCTGCCTCCCCCCAACGTCGCCACAATCTAACTACAAGTATTAACCCCTAATCTGCCGACCGCAAATCGCCGCAACTATAATAAATGTATTAACCCCTAAACCGCCGCACTCCCGCCTCGCAAACACTATAATACATTTTATTAACCCCTAATCTGCCCTCCCTAACATCGCCGCCACCTACCTACAAGTATTAACCCCTAATCTGCCGTCCCCAACGTCGCCGCTACTAAATAGGTTATTAACCCCTAAACCCTTAAGTATAACCCTAACACTAAACACCCCCTAAACTTAAATATAATTTAAATAAAAACGAATAAGTAACTATAGTGAAATAAATGATCCTATTTAAAACTAAAGACTTACCTGTAAAAATAAACCCTAAGATAGCTGCAATAAACTAATAGTTACATTGTAGCTATTTAGGATTATTTTTATTTTACAGGCAACTTTGTATTTATTTTAACTAGGTACAATAGGTTAATTAAAAGTTAATAACTATTATTAATAACTACCTAGCTAAAATAAATACAAATTTACCTGTAAAATAAATCCTAACCTAAGTTGACAAACTTACACCTAACACTACACTATCATTAAATTAACTAAATAAATGAATCATATTTAAAACAAAATACTTACCTGTAAAATAAACCCTAAGATAGTCGGCAATATAACTAATAGTTACATTGTAGTTCTATTTTAGCATTTATATTTATTTTACAGGGCAACTTTGTATTTATTTTTAACTAGGTACAAAAGCTATTAAATAGTTATTGACAAATTAATAGCTACCTAGTTAAAATACTTACAAAATTACCTGTAAATAAATCCTACCTAAGTTACAATTAAACCTAACACTACACTGTCTTAAATAAATTAACTACAAGTACCTACAATTATCTACAATTAAAAAAACTAAAGTACAAAAAACCCCCACTAAATTACAAAAAAAAACCAAACACTAATTACAAAAACTAAAAAAATATTACAAGAATTTTAAACTAATTACACTAATCTAAGCCCCTAATAAATACAACAGCCCCCCAAAATAAAAAAAATGCCCTATGCCCCTAAACTAAATTACAAAAGTTAACAGCTCTATTACCTTACCAGCCCTGAACAGGGCCCTTTGCGGGACATGCCCCAAAGAAAACAGCTCTTTTGCCTGTAAAAAAAAAACACAATCCCCCCCCCACATTACAACCCACCACCCACATACCCCTACTCTAACCCAAACCCCCCTTAAATAAACCTAACACTACCCCCCTGAAGATCTCCCTACCTTGAGTCGTGTTCACCCAGCCGGGCCGAAGTCTTCATCCGATGGGGCAGAAGAGGACATCCAGACCGGCAGAAGTCTTCATCCAAGGGGCAAGAAGAGGTCTTCCATCCATCATACAAGTACCAAAATACAAACAAACACTAAATTACCAAAAATAATAAAATATTACAATAATTTTAAACTAATTACACCTAATCTAAGCCCCCGACTAGCTATTAATATAGCTTCAATATAACTAATAGTTACATTGTAGCTATTTTAGGATTTATATTTATTTTACAGGCAACTTTGTATTTATTTTAACTAGGTACAATAGCTATTAAATAGTTAATAACTATTTAATTACTACCTAGCTAAAATAAATACAAATTTACCTGTAAAATAAATCATAACCTAAGTTACAATTACACCTAACACTACACTATCATTAAATTAACTAAATAAATGAATCCTATATAAAACTAAAGACTTACCTGTAAAATAAACCCTAATATAGCTGCAATATAACTAATAGTTACATTGTAGCTATTTTAGCATTTATATTTATTGTACAGGCAACTTTGTATTTATTTTAACTAGGTTCAATAGCTATTAAATAGATATTGACTATTTAATAGCTACCTAGTTAAAATAATTACAAAATTACCTGTAAAATAAATCCTAACCTAAGTTACAATTAAACCTAACACTACACTATCATTAAATAAATTAACTACAAGTACCTACAATTAAATACAATTAAAAAAACTAAACTAAAGTACAAAAAACCCCCCACTAAATTACAAAAAATAAAAAAATATTACAAGAATTTTAAACTAATTACACCTAATCTAAGCCCCCTAATAAAAAAACAAAGCCCCCCAAAATAAAAAAAAATGCCCTACCCTATACTAAATTACAAAAGTTAACAGATCTATGACCTTACCAGCCCTGAACAGGGCCTTTTGCGGGGCATGCCCCAAAGAAAACAGCTCTTTTGCCTGTAAAAAAAAACACAATACCCCCCCCACATTACAACCCACCACCCACATACCCCTACTCTAACCCAAACCCCCCTTAAATAAACCTAACACTACCCCCCTGAAGATCTCCCTACCTTGAGTCGTGTTCACCCAGCCGGGCCGAAGTCTTCATCCGATGGGGCAGAAGAGGACATCCAGACCGGCAGAAGTCTTCATCCAAGCGGGGCAAGAAGAGGTCTTCCATCCATCAGAAAAGTACAAAAAAACAAACAAACACTAAATTAGCAAGAATAATAAAATATTACAATAATTTTAAACTAATTACACCTAATCTAAGCCCCCTACTAGCTATTAATATAGCTACAATATAACTAATAGTTACATTGTAGCTATTTTAGGATTTATATTTATTTTACAGGCAACTTTGTATTTATTTTAACTAGGTACAATAGCTATTAAATAGTTAATAACTATTTAATAACTACCTAGCTAAAATAAATACAAATTTACCTGTAAAATAAACCCTAACCTAAGTTACAATTACACCTAACACTACACTGTCATTAAATTAACTAAATAAATTAATCCTATATAAAACTAAATACTTACCTGTAAAATAAACCCTAATATAGCTACAATATAACTAATAGTTACATTGTAGCTATTTTAGCATTTATATTTATTTTACAGGCAACTTTGTATTTATTTTAACTAGGTACAATAGCTATTAAATAGATATTTACTGTTTAATAGCTACCTAGTTAAAATAATTACAAAATTACCTGTAAAATAAATCCTAACCTAAGTTACTATTAAACCTAACACTACACTATCATTAAATAAATTAACTACAAGTACCTACAATTAAATACAATGAAATAAACTAAACTAAAGTACAAAAAAAAAAAAAACTAAATTACAAAAAATAAAAAAAATTACAAGAATTTTAAACTAATTACACCTAATCTAAGCCCCCTAATAAAATAACAAAGCCCCCCAAAATAAAAAAATGCCCTACCCTATACTAAATTACAAAAGTAATCAGCTCTATTACCTTACCAGCCCTGAACAGGGCCTTTTGCGGGGCATGCCCCAAAGAAAACAGCTCTTTTGCCTGTAAAAAAAAACACAATACCCCCCCCCCCACATTACAACCCACCACCCACATACCCCTACTCTAACCCAAACCCCCCTTAAATAAACCTAACACTACCCCCCTGAAGATCTCTCTACCGTGTCTTCACCCAGCGGGCCGAAGTCTTCATCCGATCGGGCAGAAGAGGACATCCAGACCGGCAGAAGTCTTCATCCAAGCGGGGCAAGAAGAGGTCTTCCATCCATCAGAAGTCTTGATCCAGGCGGCATCTTCTCTGTTCATCCATCCGGAGCGGAGCGGCAGCATCCTGAAGACATCCCACGCAGAGCATCCTCTTCTTTCTTGATCCGACGACTAGGTGACTGTACCTTTAAGTGACGTCATCCAAGATGGCGTCCCTTGAATTCCGATTGGCTGATAGGATTCTATCAGCCAATCGGAATTAAGGTAGGAAAAATCTGATTGGCTGATTCAATCAGCCAATCAGATTCAAGTTCAATCCGATTGGCTGATCCAATCAGCCAATCAGATTGAGCTTGCATTCTATTGGCTGATCGGAACAGCCAATAGAATGCGAGGTCAATCTGATTGGCTGATTCCATCAGCCAATCGGATTGAACTTGAATCTGATTGGCTGATTAAATCAGCCAATCAGATTTTTCCTACCTTAATTCCGATTGGCTGATAGAATCCTATCAGCCAATCGGAATTCAAGGGACGCCATCTTGGATGACGTCACTTAAAGGTACAGTCACCTAGTCGTCGGATCAAGAAAGAAGAGGATGCTCTGCGTGGGATGTCTTCAGGATGCTGCCGCTCCGCTCCGGATGGATGAACAGAGAAGATGCCGCCTGGATCAAGACTTCTGATGGATGGAAGACCTCTTCTTGCCCCGCTTGGATGAAGACTTCTGCCGGTCTGGATGTCCTCTTCTGCCCGATCGGATGAAGACTTCGGCCTGCTGGGTGAAGACACGGTAGAGAGATCTTCAGGGGGGTAGTGTTAGGTTTATTTAAGGGGGGTTGGGTTAGAGTAGGGGTATGTGGGTGGTGGGTTGTAATGTGGGGGGGGGTATTGTGTTTTTTTTACAGGCAAAAGAGCTGTTTTCCTTTGGGGCATGCCCCGCAAAAGGCCCTGTTCAGGGCTGGTAAGGTAATAGAGCTGATTACTTTTGTAATTTAGTATAGGGTAGGCATTTTTTTATTTTGGGGGGCTTTGTTATTTTATTAGGGGCTTAGATTAGGTGTAATTAGTTTAAAATTCTTGTAATTTTTTTTTATTTTTTGTAATTTAGTGTTTGTTTTTTTGTACTTTGTTTAGAGTTTATTTCTTGTATTTAATTGTAGGTACTTGTAGTTAATTTATTTAATGATAGTGTAGTGTTAGGTTTAATAGTAACTTAGGTTAGGATTTATTTTACAGGTAATTTTGTAATTATTTAACTAGGTAGCTATTAACAGTAAATATCTATTTAATAGCTATTCGTACTCTAGTTAAAATAAATACAAAGTTGCCTGGTAAAATAAATATAAATGCTAAAATAGCTACAATGTAACTATTAGTTATATTGTAGCTATATTAGGGTTTATTTTACAGGTAAGTATTTAGTTTTATATAGAGATTAATTTATTTAGTTAATTTAATGGACAGTGTAGTTGTTAGGTGTGTAATTCGTAACTAGGTTAGGGTTTATTTTACAGGTAAATTTGTATTTATTTTAGCTAGGTAGTTATTAAATAGTTATTAACTATTTAATAGCTATTTTACCAGTTAAAAGTAAATACAAAGTTGCCTGCTAACAATAAATATAAATCCTAAAATAGCTACAATGTAAATATTAGTTATATGTAGCTATATTAATAGCTAGTAGGGGGGCTTAGATTAGGTGTAATTAGTTTAAAATTATTGTAATATTTTATTATTCTTGCTAATTTAGTGTTTGTTTGTTTTTTTGTACTTTTCTGATGGATGGAAGACCTCTTCTTGCCCCGCTTGGATGAAGACTTCTGCCGGTCTGGATGTCCTCTTCTGCCCCATCGGATGAAGACTTCGGCCCGGCTGGGTGAACACGACTCAAGGTAGGGAGATCTTCAGGGGGGTAGTGTTAGGTTTATTTAAGGGGGGTTTGGGTTAGAGTAGGGGTATGTGGGTGGTGGGTTGTAATGTGGGGGGGGTATTGTGTTTTTTTTTACAGGCAAAAGAGCTGTTTTCTTTGGGGCATGCCCCGCAAAAGGCCCTGTTCAGGGCTGGTAAGGTAATAGAGCTGTTAACTTTTGTAATTTAGTATAGGGTAGGGCATTTTTTTTTATTTTGGGGGGCTTTGTTATTTTATTAGGGGGCTTAGATTAGGTGTAATTAGTTTAAAATTCTTGTAATATTTTTTTATTTTTTGTAATTTAGTGGTTTTTTATTTTTTGTAATTTAGTGGGGGGGTTTTGTACTTTAGTTTATTTAATTGTAGATAATTGTAGGTACTTGTAGTTAATTTATTTAATGATAGTGTAGTGTTAGGTTTTATTGTAACTTAGGTTAGGATTTATTTTACAGGTAATTTTGTAATTATTTTAACTAGGTAGCTATTAATTAGTCAATAACTATTTAATAGCTATTGTACCTAGTTAAAATAAATACAAAGTTGCCTGTAAAATAAATATAAATGCTAAAATAGCTACAATGTAACTATTAGTTATATTGCAGCTATATTAGGGTTTATTTTACAGGTAAGTATTTAGTTTTAAATAGGAATAATTTATTAAAGTATAGTGTAGTGTTAGGTGTAATTGTAACTTAGGTTAGGATTTATTTTACAGGTAAATTTGTATTTATTTTAGCTAGGTAGTTATTAAATAGTTATTAACTATTTAATAACTATTGTACCTAGTTAAAATAAAGACAGAAGTTGCCTGTAAAATAAAAATAATCCTAAAATAGCTACAATGTAACTATTAGTTATATTGCAGCTATCTTAGGGGTTATTTTACAGGGTAAGTATTTAGTTTTAAATAGGATTCATTTATTTAACTATAGTAAATTTATTCGTTTTATTTAATTATATTTAAGTTAGGGGGTGTTAGTGTGTATTGTTAGACTTAGGTTGTAGGGGTTTAATATCCTATTATAGTAGCGGCGACTTGGGGGCGGGAGATTAGGGGTTAATATTTGTAGGTAGGTGGCGCGATGTTAGGGAGGGCAGATTAGGGGGTTAATAAAATGTATTATAGTGTTTTGCGCGGCGGGAGTGCGGCGGTTGAGGGGTTAATACATTTATTATAGTTGCGGCGATTTGCGGTCGGGCAGATTAGGGGTTAATACTTTGAGTTTAGATTGTGGCGACGTTGGGGGGGGCAAGATTAGGGGTTAATAACTATAATGTAGGGGTCGGCGGTGTTAGGGACAGCAGATTAGGGGTTAATAGCTATAATGTAGGCGGCGGCGATATCGGGTCGGCAGATTAGGGGTTAATACTTGTAGTTAGATTGCGGCGTCATTGGGGGGGCATATCAGGGGTTAATAACTATAATGTAGGGGTCGGCGGTGTTAGGGACAGCAGATTAGGGGTTAATAGCTATAATGTAGGCGGCGGCGATATCGATTCGGCAGATTAGGGGTTAATACTTGTAGTTAGATTGCGGCGACGTTGGGGGGGGCAGATTAGGGGTTAATAACTATAATGTAGGGGTCGGCGGTGTTAGGGACAGCAGATTAGGGGTTAATAGCTATAATGTAGGCGGCGGCGATATTCGGTCGGCAGATTAGGGGTTAATACTTGTAGTTAGATTGCGGCGACGTTGGGGGGGGCAGACTAGGGGTTAATAACTATAATGTAGGGGTCGGCGGTGTTAGGGACAGCAGATTAGGGGTTAATAGCTATAATGTAGGCGGCGGCGATATCGGGTCGGCAGATTATGGGTTAATAAAATAATGCAGGTGTCAGCGATAGCGGGGGCGGCAGATTAGGGGGTTAATAAGTGTTAGATTAGGGGTGTTTAGAGACTCAGGGTACAGTTAGGGTTGTTAGGTGCAGACTTAGTGTTTTCCCCATAGGAAACACATGGGGCTGCGGTGTTATTTTTTTTTCAGCCAAAACTCCCTATTGTTTCCTATGGGG
This sequence comes from Bombina bombina, assembly GCF_027579735.1. Lineage (NCBI taxonomy): Eukaryota > Metazoa > Chordata > Amphibia > Anura > Bombinatoridae > Bombina > Bombina bombina. The sequence continues at coordinate 1,255,769,311 of NC_069500.1, forward strand.
AAATGCCGAATTTTAACGAGCTAATTCGGATTTATTCGGAGATACGCAGCTATTTCGGATCTTTCGGTAGAGATTCGGAAGTATTTTAAATTCGGAAATCCGAATCGATCCGAAACTTCCGAATTTACCGAATTTACCGAATTTCCGAATTAATCCGAAACGAACCGCACATGTCTAGTTATGTGGGTTGTGGTTGATTGAGAGCATTTGAGGGGGTGAGAGAATGGAATTAATGTTGAGAGCTGATTTCGTTTCTGATGGAGTTGATTTTGTTAATGAGTGGCGTGGGCAAAGTTTTGAGCTGACAGAGAAGTTGTATTATGAGGTGGGGGAGGGCAGAGAAGAGTATTGAAAGTGGAGAACAGACGTTTTGGGTTTGAAGAAAGATTAGAGATAAGAGCAGAGAATTGGTGTTGCTTATAGAGATTAAGGGCATAATAGTAGGAGTTCAAGATGAATTTGTAATGATGAAAATCAGCTGAACTCCGAGATTTTCTCCAGTGTCGCTCAGCAGTACGGGAACATCTGCATAGGTACCATGTCAGAGGAGTATGCCAGGGCTGAGGATAAGTGTGTGATTTCCGAGATTGTCAAGGACAGATGTAAGGGTGGAATTATAGTGGCAGATAGATTGGTCAGGGCAGGAAAAGGAGGAGAAAGATGAGAGGAGAGGTTTGAGGGAATTAGCAAGCTGTTGCTGATCTAATGACATAATGCTTCTGTGAAGTTTGGTGTGAGGAGTTGAAGGAGGGAGAGTTGTAGGGAGGGATGATATGTTGCAAGTAAGGAGATTGTGGTCAGAAAGCGGAAAGGGGGAGTTTGTGAAGTTTGAGAGAGTGCATCAATAGCTAAAGATCAGGTCAAGGGAGTGACCGTCTGTGTGAGTGGGAAGTCAGTCCATTGTGACAAACCGAAAGAGGAAGTGAGTTGCAGAAGTTGTTTTGCAGATGAGGCAGTGGGGATTGTCAAGAGGGATGTTAAAGTCGCCAAGAATGAGAGCAGGGGTGTCTGAGGAAAGGAAATAAGGTAGCCAGACAGCCAAGTGATCTAGAAATTGAGTTGAGGAGCCAGGGGTCAGTATATGATTGCAACACGTATAGAGAGAGGAGTGAATAAGCGAATCATGTGGGTTTCGAATGAGGAAAATGTGAGGGAAGAGATGGGTTGTAATTTGTTGAAAGGTGCAACAAGAGGAAAGTAAAATACCTACTCACCTCCTTGTCTAGTACAAACCTAGGAGTGTGGCTGAAGTGGAGACCCCCCATGTGACAGAGCAGCAGTGGATGCTGTGTCTAGGGGAGAGAGCCAGCTTTCGTTAGGGCCAGAAGATGAGGCGAGGAGAGGAGATAAAGAGTCATGTATAGAAGTGAACTTTTTGCAAACAGAGCGAGAGTTCCAGAGTGCACAAGGGAGGGGTGAATGTGAGTAAGGTTGGCTGAAGTTTTGTTTTCTGAGTCTATGGGACGGTACACATGGATGTGCACGGCTAGGGCAGCTGTTGGGGACCAAGATTAGGGAAGATGTCACCAGCAGTTAGTATAAGTAAGAGGGAGAGTGACATGAGATGAGAGTACAGATTTGCAGTAATGAGACTGCTTGTGAGGAACGAGGTGCAGGGGGGAGAGAGAGTGTTTAGGAATAGGTAAAGTTTATGAGTACAAAAGTAAGGTGAGTTTAAGAGAGATGGGCTAATGAACAGTGCAGGTGGAGAGGGGATAGAGGAGTAATTGAATAATGTAGTTTGTTATAGAGACAAGAGGCAGCAAAAAGAAATATCGACATATTGAGCATTTTTACAAAAGTGGGAACCAATTAAACACATAAGACACAGTATTACAGTAGCAATTTCATAAGGAAACAATAGGTACATAAAACATAATATTACAAAAGTACTTGCCTTGTGTCTTGCCCCTTGTCCAATCCTTGTTCAATTATTGTATATGATAATGCCTCATTTATAAAATGTTCACTTTTGTTAATGCCTCACTGTATAAAATGTTCACTTTAAAAATGTGAATATATGTGTTGTAGCAATGCCACAGCCAGTGCAATGCATATCCCAAGCTGATGTTAAAATATATAGGCAGGGAAGTCAGCTGTGTCCACTAAATTACTTGATTGATAAATCAGAGACAAATGAAGGGCCAATTTGAAAGTTAGATTCTGGTCTGGTCAGGGTGAGTTAAGTAACAGACAATAATATTTGGAGGAAGTTAAAACTATGGCATAAGACAGCTATAAATTTTAAGAATATAGCAAGTATTGATAAGGATTAAACATCACATGGCAATTAACAAAACATTAGAAGTAAGACAATTGGATAACAGTACTACAAATGTAGGACTAAATTAACATCCTAAAGTCAATTGCTCTATCTAAATATACACATACCAAAAGAGAAGTTACAGTGAGTGGAAAACACTAGAGGTCATGAATACTTTACAGATTGACAGGAATATATTCACGTACCAAGAGAGAGTTACAGGAGAGGAAAAACACCAGATGAGTGCAGTGAATACTTTGCAGATTGACAGGGAATATATTCACGTACCAAGAGAGTCACAGGAGAGTAAAAAACACCAGAGTGCAGTGATACTTTGCAGATTGACAGGGATATATTCACGTACCAAGAGAGAGTTACAGGAGAGGAAAAACACAGAGTGCAGTGGAATACTTTGCAGATTGACAGGAATATATTCACGTACCAAGAGAGAGTTAACAGGAGAGGAAAAACACCAGGATGTCAGTGAATACTTTTGCAGATTGACAGGAATATATTCACGTACCAAGAGAGAGTTACAGGAGAGGGAAAAACACCAGAGTGCAGTGAATACTTTGCAGATTGACAGGGAATATATTCACGTACCAAGAGAGTTACAAGGAGAGAAAAAAACACCAGAGTGCAGTGAATACTTGCAGATTGACAGGGGCATATATTCATGTACTAAGAGAGAGTTACAGGAGAGGAAAAACACCAGAGTACAGTGAATACTTTGCAGATTGACAGGGAATATATTCACGTACCAAGAGAGAGTTACAGGAGAGGAAAAACACCAGATGGCAGTGAATACTTGCAGATTGACAGGGATTATATTCACCGTACCCAGAGAGAGTTATAGGTGAGGAAAAACACCAGAGTGCAGTGAATACTTTGCAAGATTGACAGGGAATATATTCACATACCAAGAGGAAGGTTTACAGGAGAGGAAAAACACCAGAATGCAGTGAATACTTTACAGATTGACAGGTAATATATTCACGTTCCAAGAGAAAGTGTTACCAGGAGAGGAAAAAACACCAGAGTGCAGTGAATACTTTGTAGATAGACAGGGAATTTATTCACGTACCTGAAAGCAGAAGAGAGGAGTAGGGTTAGCTTGATGTATTGTGCATTTCTTCAGCAGATGTCAATATGCAGGATGGTGTCTTAGTAAGCAGCACTGTGGTGAGTACTGATAATCATTCTTGTATTCTTTTTCAGAATACCTGTCCACCACTCAAGCATTCATTGATTCAGTGGCAGCTGGAAACTTTCTGGATCACCATTTTAAGATTCAAGCTGGTTTACCTCTTTTGCAGAAAATACAATGTCTCAAAATAACTACCCCTGGATGGCAACCCCCTTGGTTCAGGGTTGATCCATTTTAGTCAGCACCCCTGACCCTGACTGTGGGAGTCCTTCATACTGAACAGCTGCCAGTTTGAGGTCATCTCATTCCCCAGCACAACCTGTCATCCTGGCCTTCCTTGGCTTCATATACACAATCCACAGTTCAAACTGGACTGAAGGCCAACTGGTCTCCTGGGGTAGCTCCTGTTTCCATTCCTCCTTGCTAAAGTCACTCGTCTGCTCCGCATCACATAGCCAGCATACAGACTCCTCCAATCTTTCCCTCAGTATATACGGTCTTTGTAGATGTGTTGAGAAAAAAGCAGTCGACTTTCTACCACCCCACCGTCCGGTATGACTGCAAAATTGACCTCTTTCCCAAAGCGCCCACTTCCTAAAGGAGGACTAATCCACTCTCCAAAGCTGAAACCAAATTCAAGATCCAAATAGCTTTAAATTTGTGTACTCACTAATCGGAGCTACAGTTGTAGCAGTATATTTAATTTCTTAATACATGAGGCAAACCAGCTACCTAAAGTGTTACTTTTGTTGTGATAATAATTGACAGCAAACTAGCTCAGTATATAAGGTATCAGGCTGATAACCCCATATGTTTAAAACATGATCCAACGTGAGCATTATTTAAATTGAACATTATCGAGATAAAATAAAGGGAATCATTATCATAGCACAATAGTAGCTTATAAGCAAAAGTGCTTTATTTGCACTAAAATTGATCAGAACTGTATTAGCACCATAGTTAAACATAAGGAATAGTTCTTGATATAGCACAAGCTCAATAATACAGCTATGTAAGTAAAGAGACTGTGAAATACAATAACAAAACACAAACAGTGCACAAATATAACATCATTTGCACACCTTTACAACTATATCAATTGGACATAAATATAGTAACTCGTAAACTCCACAACTATATTAGCCATCTTAAATTATCTGGTTGTCACTTGATCATTAATAAGTAACTAAGAACATGCAATAGAAACTATAAGTAACATACAGGCAAAAAAAGCCTGTCAGACAATATATTTAGCCAATAATTTGTATGTTTCAAATAAGCCACATATAAGGCTAAAATTAATCACATTGAAAATACAATCTGTATTTACAAGGCTACATATACAATATCTTATAGATCTTATTGTTGTAACCAACCAATGTACAGTAAATAATGTACATCAACCCTAAGGAGATGTGTTTTCAATCTGTGTGAGGGCAGCAAGATATCACAATATACAAGCTGTCTTTTTAATCGATATTAATAAAAGTTACATTTTACAACTTAGTTATTAATCAAGAAATTGAGACGTTTACACCTGTCCAGTGCAGAGAAGCATACTTTTTTGACATAACTCACAATTGTGACTTATGTTGTTTTAGGGCTCCATGTACTAAGCCGTCAATTCATCCGTCATTTTAGACGCGGATAAACTCGCCGTTACTCGCCGCGGGCGAAATGGTGTCCGCTGTCACTATATACTAATAATCCCCCAATAAATAGACAAGTCTAGCCCGCCGCGAGCAGTGGCGGATTATTGATAAATTTGATGCCTCGCTCGCCGCGACTAAGCTGATGTACTTAACTTTCAGTTGAATTGTCTGGCCAATTATTAACACGTGACATGCAAGGTGTCACGAACATCATAGTAGTCGCGGGAATAGAATTTTGCTCCTATAAAAGTTCAACTTATCTAAACAACTTTATTATTGTTCAAAATTTTTTGAAGAGTGATAACAGAGCGTTATTTTGTAATATTTATTTACAATTTGGATATGGCTTCATCTGGATCTGATAATATATAAATATTAATATAAAAATAATTATAAAGATTGACAACTATACAATACAATTTTAAATATAGATTACTCTTTAATTACAGTCGACAAATTTGGCGCAATTTATGTACATGGAAATGAGAGACAAATTAGACGCCAGTTTATGCTGTACAATGCTGATATTACTGCCTTTTATATATGTCTAGACTGGCGTCTAAGTTGACTTTCCTATTGTTTTGTACCTTGCCCGCCAAATCGCTTCCTTAGCATTGGTTAACAGCTAATCCAATGCAATGTGTGTGTGAATATGTGCATATTCACACACACATTGCATTGGATTAGCTGTTAACCAATGCTAAGGAAGCGATTAACACACCCTGTCTGCAAAGTCACCTTTCTTCTGCAGAGATGAGCTTCTGAATACAGGAGTACAATAAGCTGCGTCTGACAAAAGGTCACCTCATATAGATAGAGGAAAGGAAATTTCACGCTAAGCTTGTTGGCTTGTGTGAATCAAGCTCTCGGTATATTCGGGAGAGCCTTACACAGTTTGTTCCTGTCTCCCTACCCTCTATGCCTGTGTTCAGTATCGGCATACGAAGAGGGAGGTGTGTCATCATCCAGCGTTCCTGATTGGCCACACGGAACTTGGTCCGGCTCGAGGATTGGTTGTTGTTGCCGTTGTGAGTCTCCCGGGCGACGCTGTGGTCCCCGGCCCGCTTGGTTAGGCACGTTCAAGTGCCGCCCTGCTTGTGAGTACCTTTTCTCTCCTTATACTCACCTGTCTGGGTCTATACGTTATCACCCTATTGGCGCCTTCCTGTTTCCCCACTACAAATGTCTCAGAGACAATTCTTTGGTACCCAAACTCAAAAAATGTAAGTTTGACCAAGTTTAGATCCAGTTCCTTGGTTATGTCATTGCGAAAGAAGATTTTGCTATGGATCCTGCTAAACTCACCACAGTTTTAGAGTGGCCTCAACCTATTTCATTAAAGGAATTGCAGAGATTCTTGGGGTTCTCCAATTATTACAGCAAGTTTATAAATAACTTTTCTCAAACAGTCGCTCCTCTCACGGAATAGACAAAATGGAACAAAGACTGTAAACATTGGCCCTCTGAGGCCATATATGCCTTCACTCATCTTAAAAAGGCTTTTTGTTCTGCTCATGTGCTCCGCAATCCTGATCCTGACCTACAGTTCACTTTAGAGGTTGATGCATCCAAGATAGGGGCTGGAGCAGTTCTAACCCAAAGGGATAGTTTAACCTCCAGTAGCCTTTTTTTTCCAAATGTTTACTCCTGAAGAGAGGAATTACGATGGAACTCTTAACCATTAAGATGGCCTTGACTGAATGGCGTCATTGGTTGAAAGGCACCGTTAATCCCATTTAGATTCTCATCGACCACAAGAATCTGACTTACCTAGAGACTGCTCATCAACTTAATTCTCGACAGGTCAGGTGGGCCTTGTTCCTTTCCCATTTTAACTTTGTGGTCTCTTATCTTCCTGGGACCAAAAACAAGAAGGCAGATGCCCTTTCCCGTCAGTTTCCTCACTCAAGTGATTTCTCTGAAGCTCCTATTGAACACATCATACCTCCCTCCTGTGTGGTTGCTCAATTGAATACCACCCTTCTTCAAAGACTGCAACATGCCTAGTCTAGTAAACCTCCTGAAGCCCCCGTGGCTTCCGATATATTTTTTGTACCACTGAACCTACGCACTCCTGTACTGTCCTGGGCTCATGACAGTAAACTCTCAGGACATCCTGGTTTGACAAGGAGAGTTATGCGTCTTTCCCAACCTGTATGGTGGCCTACTATGAAGTCTGATGCTCAGGATTATGTAAAAGCCTGCAAAACTTGTGCTACCAACGAAACTCGCCAATCCTTGCCTCCCGGCTTGGTACCACCCATTGTCCATTCCTAAATGACCATGAACACACATAACAATAGATTTCATTGTGGACCTTCCTCCTTCTGACCACCATATAGTTATCTGGGTTGTGGTGGATCGTTTTTCCAGGCTGGCTCATTTTATACCCCTAACAAAACTGCCTTCTGCCTATTAAGTGGCCTTGCCCAAAACCCTGCGCATACACCCAGTCTTCCACATCTCACTACTCAAGCCTTACATCAAGAATAAATATACCCTTCTCCAAGCTCCTCCTACTCTGCTCCTGGTCCATGGTGACCCTGAATATGAGGTTGCTAAGATCCTGGACTCCAGATACAAGCGCAGACAACTGCAGTATCTGGTACATTGGAAGGCTTACTCTGTGGGGGATCGTTCCTGGGTTCCTGTCTGTGATGTGCATGCTCCATCTTTGGTCTCTAGATTCCATGCTGCTCATCCTTTGAGGCCAACTCTGGTTCCCAGAGGGAAACCTTGAGAGATGGGCTTTGTTGCGCCGTGCCGCTCTAGCTGTTGCTAGGGATGTGGCGCCTGCTGTCTGCTCGTTGCCTAGGGGGGAGTTGGCTCCTCTCTGCGTGCAGTGGTGATGTCATCGCCACACACCTCCCCATTCAGAAGCCGGTCAGGATCTCCTGTGGCACGAATCCAGCGCCAATGTAAGTAACTTCAGTCCTCTCTATTACAGCCCAAGTATAGGTGTTACCTAAGGCAAAAGAAAAATCTTCCCATGCTACCAGAGTTGGACCAGCTTATGTCGAGATCTGAGTGATTATGAGCAGAGACTGGTGCAGCATTTAGGCCCTGAAGTTATCGTAATGATAACAGATGATTGTGACAGCGACCTAAGAGGTATTAAATTTTAAAAATCTAATTTATTAAATTTTAATTATTTTAATCGAATGTTAATCCTATTATAATTATATAGTACAGTAGTGTAGCCAATGTATTATTAGTTCAAAAATTTTGAAGATACATGTTACTTTGCAACAATTTTGAAAATCTAACATATAGGCCTACCATGCCCATATTTTATGATGCATTTTCTATTGTATTTGACTGGTATTAAAAAGTGTCAATTGTAATCCTTACTTTATAGAAAGTACCTCTATCACACTTGGCACTTTCTATTTTTAATTTCTTATTTATTAATTTTTTGTATTATTACCAGACACAAATTTTAAAACAATGGGCCATTTTTCATTTGAACCATTTTTTTTGTCCCGCAATTTAAGACTGATCACAATATTATCAGTCACACATGACCAACCATTTTTTTTAAATATTTGCTTCATTGCTTCGTACATAGAGCACATTTCAACATGTTCAATAATGTCCTTATTCCAAGTTTTTTTTTATTTTTATTCTTAGCAACTATTTTAAAGTCATAATTTTCAATTCTTTAATCTATATATATTTTAAAAACTTTAAAAAATAATTAAATGTCACTTTTCCAGCATATAGGCCTCATATTGATCCACGAATATGATTACAATTTTGAATTTATTTTTAATCTCAAGTGTTATTATATTTTCTACCCTTTTTGGTTCATATGCAAATTTATATATATTGGCTTTGAGGAAGAAAAAAAAAAGAATAAATGCAAGGTTTTTTTTTTTTTTTTTTTTTAATAAAGTAGGTTCATGAGTTCATGTGATTCATATAGACAACAATCTTCTCATGAAATTGGATTTGCAGAGGATTAAGCACGGGTTGTCTAAAATGCAATAAAGAACTGTCTAGTCTGTAGGGGCTTGGATCAAAAGCTACCCCTGATCTAATTGAATCTTTGTTTAAAAACAAAAAATAGGGTGTAGATTTTCTCTGTAAAGTGTTATCTAAATAGCACATGGGCAGGCCCATCTGTAACTTTAACTTAAGCCTAATAAGGCAATAAATAAAATTATGTCTAAAAAGTCATTTCAATTTTTTACAATATGGCATCTTTGATTTTAAATTTGAATTTTATAATTGTATTTAAACTCTTTTTTTCAAACAATATAAAGTATTTTCAAAAATGTTTATCTGTAAAACAGGAGATACCATTGTCAACCCTAAGAATGGATATATGAAAATTAAAGCCTTTGGATTCATCGCTTACACAAAATGTAATCCTTTTTTTCTTTTGCCTACATTAAATAAAGAGTCAACTTCCTTTTTTTCACATTAAATACACACGCATGAGCTAAATGTTATCTATATGAAAGACATGAAATCACACACCCTCTTGTGTTGAAAAAATGCTATAATGCATTTAAATTATAGGCGGTCTTCAAGGTCCAAAAATGTGAACCTCAAACTTTTAGCTTCTAAATAAGAATACCAATGGATAGGAATGCTAAATCTTGCTTCTAAGTATATAGTATATTTTTTTATAATTAAATTCCCCTTTTCAACCATGAAATTTTTGTGGGTGCTAGACTGTCCCTTTAAATAACATTGTCAAATAATTTACATATTTTTCTAGTGTATTGTCCTTGTACTTCTTGAAAAATTAATTACATAAATATATTTTTTTATATTAATCTTTTAACAGCTCCACCACAATCTTTAACGTCTAGGTGTGGCAATGAGGAAGCTGCATGTAGTGCATAAACATCCGCAACAATCTCGATTCCAAGTGGTGCTGTTCTTCATGGACAATTGATTTGCAGCACCTCAACAACTAGCCACACCATGTTATCAGCTGATACCCTACCCGATATAAGGACCAGCACTCCGGAAACAAGTGTTGGCAAAGGTACAGGTAAGAAAATTCATTATTAAAAAAAAATATAAAGAAAAAAGTAATAATTTATGAGATTTAAATATCAAATTTGTAATTTGATAACTCTAGACCAAAGATTTATTATAGCAATGTATATATATCTGTGTATATATATATATATATATTATTAGTTAGCAGGCATAAATAACACATTCCATTCGCTTTCTAAGCATATCTAGGGCGCAATCCGATATACAGTGTAGGTTTCGGCGCAAGCATGGGAACCCGTGCCACCCGTAATTTCACCTCGCACATCGGGTATTACATATACTGTGCCGTTAGATGCTAAACTGGCGTAAGTAGGACAAACTGCCGATCTTCCGAAAAGTGCTCAAATACACATTTTAGTCGTCGCAAGTAACTTACGCCTGTATTTTGTCCATGTAAAGTCTCAATAAAGAGTTGTTTTATGCAAATTAGGCTAACACGCGTAAAAATGAACCGCGACTTCATCTAAAAATGCGACACGTAATTACGCTATTCAAAAGTCATATATAAACCCATGCGCAGCCGCCATTTTCTTCAGTGTGTTTGGATGGTTCGTTGAGTTACAGCACACTACAGTGGAGTGGAGGATTAGTCAGAGTAGAGAGATAGGCGCAAACAGAGGAGTTAGTTAGGTCACATTGTTGGTTGTTTAAGCTTGTACACTTACACATATTTTTACATATTGCACACATATTGCATACATACATATACAAAGACACCACACTTTTTTTTCTCACACATTTTATTTCAATTTTACAGTGTGATAGGCTGAGTGTTTGGTTGTGATTGTGTATGATTGAACTGGGAGTGAGTGTGTGAGTGTGTGTAGTGTGAGGATGGCAGGGAGAGGTAGGGTGGAGGGGAGGAGGGGAGAGGAGTGGCAGGGAGAGGAGTATTGTAGAGGACAGGAGGAGCAGTGGGGTCCCCATCAGGGAGTAAGTGGAGTGGGGAGAGGGAGAGCTAGAAGGGATGATGGGAGGGGAGATGCCCGAGAGCCCCAGAGACCAGGCACATCTAGAAGAGGGACAGAGGGTGCACATGGGGACAGAAGGGGGGAGGAGGGAGAGGATAGGGATGAACCCACACCAGGGACATCACAGGGAGCAAGCCAGGTGTCCACGGAGGATGAGAGGATGAGATGTCTAAACTTCTCATTCAATGAAAATGTTGCCCTAGTCCAGACCATCATGGACAATTACAGTGCCCTCTTTGGCCAGGAGAAGGGCAAAGGCAGTGCCAAAAGGTGGACAACAGCATGGTTGGCGGTAGAGGATGCCGTCAACAGTGTGGCCCTGCAGAGGAGGACTGTTGAGGGCCTTAAAAAGCGGTGGAATGACTGCAAGAGGCGGGTGAAAGAAAAGATGGGGCAGGAAGCTATGCACCAGAGGGGAACAGGCAGTGGTCCACCCCTGGACATAGAATACAACACCTGGCAGGAGATGATACACATGTCCCTGAGTATCACAGCAGTCCGTGGACTTCCAGGGTCTCGTGACTCAGGGGCTGCAACCACAGCACATCATGCTTGTGAGTAATATCCCACACACCAGTATTATATGTATTTGAGATATAACATCCTTTAATGTCACACATTCATGTACACAATGAGGAGCATGGTGTTTGGCCTACTAACAAAAACATCTACAATTATATTTGACATTAATGCTACTTAACACAATGCAATGCATGATATGAGGTGGAATAGTGCAATTCTAACATGTCTTAGAGTAACACAGGCCACAAGCCACATGTAGAGTTTTCAGTTAATGGACACTATAGCCATCACAATACTTTTAGCTCAAGAAAGCAGGTTCTGTGCCTACATCAGGCTAAAGTAAATTGTGTGACCATAGTGTCACTTAAAGAACACATTTTTTCCATCATTGACATGTACACATAACTATTGTATGAAACACATACCCATATACTGCGCATATTAAAATCCCTCATATCACAAATCACAATGTGCATATGCATGTTATAGAGTTTGACATGAGAATCAGTATAGGCCCTAGCATGTATCAATGTACATTGTATGCCCACATGGACATATATATGACTGTACTAATCCCTCTCATCATTTGACTCCTCCACAGAACCTCCTGTCACAAGGATGCAAACTGCCTCCAGCCTATCATCTGTGGCCAGCACTCCAGCAGAAACATCTGAATCTTCTCAAACCAGGTAAACAAGGAAATCCACTACAGTCACCTCAGCCCCCTCATCTAAGAAGCCTAAAAAGAAATAAATATTCTTATAGTATACCATAAATCTTGTCCTCTGTTATTTGCCATATAATTGTCATCCACATCCATGTAAGGTGTGTTTTAGTGCACTAATATTGTTAAAACATATAATAAGGCCTGTGTGGAAATGGCCCAAAAAAGGTAATATTATCATGTTTATGACATATTCATGTTCTATAAACCATATCACATAGTTGTGTATGAAGGGTACATATAGTAATATTCACTTCTAAGATGTATATCAAGGTTTCTCACATCCAATATAAATTGCCACACGGGTATATATATATATATATATATATATATATATATATATATATATATATATAAATAATAATGTATTTACAGAAGGTGTGAACATAAGGTATAAACATCCATTTTCATTCTTCTTAATGATAGTCAATAAATCATAGTGACCTAAACATGAATTAAACATGAGATATTTTCAGTAATTAGGGTGGTTAAGGGAAGGGGGTGGGATGTAGTAGTTTCACTTACATGCAGTGGAAATACGCATTATGTAATTCTATAACCTGCTGCAGCAACAACAGCAGCAGGGGCAGCACCAGGGACAGCAGCAGCAGGAGCAGGGACGGCTACAGCATCATGACCAGGGACCCCAACAGCAACTAGAGCATCAGCGGGTATATCATGAACAACAGGGGCTTGTAGGGCTTCCAGCACCCCTTGTGCCCCACGAGGCTGTCTATCTATTTAAAGCAGGGGAAACATGGTAGCAAATGAGGGTGTGCACTGGCATGTGTTTTAAGGCTTCTGGGTTAGAGGCTGTGCTGTTTGTGATTGGTTTGACACACTTGCAGGGGCAGGACTAATATATGCTTAGAAGATGTTTAACTGTTTGAGATCAAGTGGCTGATATGTATGTGATTGAGCATGCGTTTGTCAGGCCTTCAGAGAGTTACCTTGGTTTTTAAGTCAGTGCAAGGGTTGCTGCACCTGCAATTTGTGGCGAGATGAGAATGAAGTAGATTTTCTGAATTCTACGCGCGTAAGTCCTTACGCTGTATATTGGATACCAAATTGCGCATCTGTTCTATGTTAGTCTATGAGTAATAAAAATACGGGCGAAGGGTGAAAAATACGCGTGTAACTTGTATGCTACGCCGTATAAGTAATACCAAAATTGCGCAAAATCTGGTGTTGCCGGCTTTTGCAGGCGACGCTGCATATGTGATCGAGGCCCTAGATGTCAAAGATATGCGTGTTGTGATATTCTCCTGCAAAACACTGACAAGGGTGTTTCAATTATAGATAATTGTTTTTTAAAGAATTTAGTTATTAATTTTTTGTAATATCGATACAATATAGATAATGAAGGGTTAATTTAAAAAAAAACAATTGAATTGGACAATAAACCATAAATGTTTTATTTAATGAATATGACAGAGCATGAACTTGTAATAAAGTCTTGAATTTACTTCTATTATTCATTTTTATTTGTTGCTATCTTTATTTTAAAAGCTTGAATGTGATGCATATGAGCCTTCCCATTTTTAATTAAGAAACTGTGCCATGCTATCTTATTGGGTGGTAAATGTAAGGCTCAAATAAGCAAGCACTATCCATGGTGCGGTACCTGAATACCTTCAGACTTGTAACATCTCCATTCCTGCCTTTTAAATAAAAATAGCAATAGAAATAAGAAAAAATGATAATTGGTGGAAATTATAAAGTTTCTTTAAATTGCATGCTCTATCAGAATCCTTAAATATTTAAAAATTGGGTTTATTGTCCCTTTAATGTTGATCATATTTCATACACTATATATTTCAATCTTTAAAAATAAATAAAATAAACATTTTTTTTTCTGTTATTCACAGCTGATCTTGGACAGTTGTTTAGGAGCATGACTGCAAGTCCTCCACGGTTGTTTGATGGTGAGTATGTCTACATAAAATACATATGAATAATATGCTCTGAAAAACCACCATTATCGTTGACAGTGACATATCATTTTTATACAAAACCATCTGGGTCCTTTCAGAACCAACACTTTTTTACAGAAAAACAGCCAGATCCTGACGGATCTATGTCTAATTTAGACATATACACACAAATGAGGATGGACAGATTGAAGATGTGTGTCTCAATGAAATGATCTCACTTGCTAGACAATATAGGGTGGATCATAGAGAGGTACAAAATGTAATAATTACACGCATGGACAGAAGTTCCTCATTAGCTGAAAGACAATTACAACTAGACAGTGGATGAATGAAGATCGCAATGAGCAGATCAATCAAACTTTACGCCTCACAGAACATACACTCACTGCTCTTCTGTCTATTATCAGGAAAAGAGAGGGGTCTTCTGACCCTAAGAGATTGAGACATGACTGATCATTTGTTTGAATTTTTTTTTTAGTATTTATAGATAGATCTATTATTATTTTTTTATTATTCTTATTCACAAATGTTATTGTTGAAAGTGTACTTTATTTGAAGTTATCTATTTAACATATATATTAATTGTGGTTTTTAAGTATTTTTATTTTTATTTTTGTGATTTTAAACGTTTATTTTCAAAAATTAAAATCCAAAAATTTATATTAACTTTCAAAAAACAAAAATTAATTTATTTTTTTGTTTGCATTGACTTTTTTTTATTTATTTTCAAAAACATTCTTTGTAATTTTTTTCAAAAGACTATTATCAAATTTGGGTTTATAAAAGAAAATGATATTTCAGTTTTAAAAGTCAAACCTTTAATCAACATATAAAATATCTCACAAAAATTTTGAAGAAAATACTTTTAAATGGCATATTTTTGGTACAGAAAATCAACTTGTTCCATCAACATTCCCATTACGGCCTTCATTCTTGCCATTTTAATTTTTAAATTATCCTCAAGAAAAGTTTGTGTGCTCTAATCTTGTTTTTTTCTCTAAACATTTCAGACATAGAAATAATTTTGAAAAAAAATTTGAAATTACAATAATAATCAAATTACAGAAAATAACTATATATATATATATATATATATATATATATATATATATATATATATATATATATATATATATATATATATATATGTATTATATAGATATATCTCTTTATACCTTCTTCTGTTTCATGTATGATATCCATATTAATTTCAGTCTGCACAATGTTATCCTCTAATATATTAAGATCATTTGAACTAGAGGCTATAGAAAAAATAAATATATTACATAAAAAATTGATCAATAATTGCTTTGAAATTATTTAGATTTTGGACAATGGGAAAGAAAAATATACCTTTGTCTATCATATCTTTGATTGGATAAACCATATTTTGTTCTGTCATATTAATTTTAGTAGATTCGATGCCATCCAATTGTATTTCAACGTGTACACTTTTGTCACATAATTAACATTTTAAACCATTTCCAAAGTCATAAATTATTTTACTACTTTGTTTCTATTAAAAACCACAATCAAAATAATCAATATATAATACCATGGTATACATTTTCTATATTTCTATTTTCCTCTCTTCCATACATAGAATAGTCATCAGTTGGACTTGGGTCATCTTCATCAAGATCAAAGTAATAATGTTTTCCCTTTGTAACCGAAGGATCCTCCTCATATGAACATTCCTGAATATCTACATATGCATTATACTATTAAATAGAACATTGACAATTTAAAAAAAAAAAATGTAATTATTTCGATTCAGACATTTATTTATTACATCATTTATTTTCACATTTTAATCCTTGTTAGACATTTCTTGTACTAGTAATTTACCTTTTTGAGTGTTCACAGACAAAGTTTTCACTCCTCCTCTGCTTTTTGGAGATATTGGTCTGTCCATCAGTGTCAAAAGAAGGGGCAGTGAAGATAGCCTACTATTTGGAGTTTCAATCCTGATTTCTCTTAAATATCGTGGAATCTTTTTCTTCTTAGACTTTGTTCTTTTCATATCTATTTGTAAAAATGTATTTTGATTTTTAATAGAATTTGAATGTTTGCTAACTCTTTCACTTTTTATTATTTTGTGTATGCTTACTAACATTCAGCTAGATTACGAGTTTGGCATTATGAGTGAAAAAGCAGCATTATGCTTCATAACGATGTTTTTTTCCCTAACGCTGTTATTACAAGTCTTGTAGGTATAGGTGTACCACACACCTTTTTGGCCGTCACGCAACATCAGTACCGCACTTTTTAAAAAGTCCTTTTTCAATGGGACTCCCATAGCGCCGGTATTGCAAGTTTGACTGGGAGGCCAAAAAGTGATCGGTACACCCTATACTGACAAGATCCGTACCACCATCTAAAGTCAGTAGTTATGAGATTTATGTTACAAAGCTGTAGCATAAAACTCAAAACTAAAGTGTTAAAAAGTACACAAACACCCATAAACTATCTATTAACCCCTAAACCGAGGCTCTCCTGCATCACAAACACTATAATACATTTATTAACCAATTATCTGCCGCTCCGGACCTCGCCGCCACTATTAAAATGTATTAACCCCTATTCCGCCGCTCCCCAACATTGTCGCCACTATAATAAACCTATTAAGCCCTAAATTGCTGCCCGCATCGCAAACACTATTTAAATATTATTCACCCCTAATCTGCCATCCGATCCGCCCACACCACCGCTTTAATAAACCTATTAACCACTAAACCGCAAGCCCCCCACAACGAAATATACTAAAATAAATTATTAACCCATAAACCTCTGACCTCCCACATCACTAACGCTGCATAATATATTAAATCCTAATCCTAACCCTAACGTAACCCTAACTCTTACCCTAACTCTAACGTAACCCTAAGCCTAACACCTCCTAACTTTAATATAATTAAAATAAATCTAAATAAACCTTAAAATTATTAACTAAATAATTCCTATTTAAAACTAAATACATACTTACCTGTAAAAAAAAATACATAAGCTAGCTGCAAAATAACTAATAGTTATATTGTAGCTATCTTAGGTTTTATTTTTATTTCACAGGTAAGTTTGTATTCATTTTAACTAGGTAGACTAGTTAGCAAATAGTTATTAACTATTTACTAACTACCTAGTTAAAAAAAATACAAACTTACCTGTAAAATAAAACCTAACATTCCTTACACTAAAAACTAACATTACAATAAAATAAATTACATTATTAAAATACAATTTTTTAAATGACAAAAAAAATAAACACTAAATTACAAAAAATAAAGAACGAAATTATCAAAATAAAAATTAATTACTCCTAATCTAATAGTCCTATCAAAATAAAAAGCTCCCCCAAAATAAAAAAAACCTTAGCCTACACTAAACTGCCAATGGCCCTTAAAAGGGACTTTTGCGGGGCATTGCCCCAAAGAAATCAGCTATTTTACATTGCAATAAAAAATACAAACAACCCCCCAATCAGCCAATAGAATGAGAGCTCAATCGGAACAGCATTTTCAATAATCCATATGTCCTTTCAATGACACCGCTTGTGGTTTTGTGTGCCTCTTTGAACCGGATATGTATCCTGAGTTGTGAGTTATTATAGGGTGTCAGAAGCCATTCATAACAAGGGTAACCAGCATCCCCTGTAAAAAAAATATATTACATTTTATAATTAAATATGTTTTGATAATAATAAACAATATCAACCATTTAACCTATTGCAAATATATGTAATATTTATCTAAAAATTTATAAATGTTGTATTAATCTATTTAATTACAATTTTTTGTTGAACAATAATAAATTGTAACTAGTAATTGATACTAATTTGATGCTATCATCCCAATTTAAACCAAAAATTCATTATTGGATATTTAAATCAATAATTTCAAATTACAATTTATTATTGGTCAATAAACAATTGTAATTAAATAGATTAATACAAAATGTATACATTTTTAGATAAATATTACATATATTTATTTGCAATGGCCAAATTTAAAAAATACACAAGAATATATAACAAAAAAAAAGAGAGTCAAATTTGGCGCCTGTTATGCTTACCTAATAACCATCCCTCTGGCATCTTTCTATTCTCGAACAGTTTGGTTCGAGATCTTACGCTTATTATTTTCATTTTTGGGTCACACACCATCTGTACATTCAGAGAATGGTAAGACTTTCTATTACGATAAATCTCCATAAATGTGGCGGTCTAACTGCAATATGGGTACAGTTTATGGCCCCAAGTACATTTGGCATCTCTGCCACACGATAGAATTGAGACTTTATCAATTGCCACTCTTCTGTGGTAGATTGTAGACAAACATATTCTGGGAATATATGCATGAGTGCATCGATAACTTTTGTAACACAAATTAAAGGTGGCACAAAAAAAATATGCTGGTTTGGGAAAAAATAAATAATTAGAAGGTTAAATGACCGTGTATTTCTCTTAAAAGAAATACACGATTATTTAACCTTCTAATTATTTATTTTTTCCCCAAACCAGCATTTTTTCTGTGCCATATTTAATTTGTGTTACATATTTATCTATTACAAATTAACTTGGGATAATTTGTTTTGTGTTTGGTCTTTGAGTATCCTGGGAGGTATTGTTGTAGTTTTGTTCATTGAAAACTTTTTGTTAGATGTCGCGAAAAGGCAGATTGACTGAAGCCAATGATGACACTGGACACCGCCTGGCAAAAGCTTGAGGAGTCTGGGAATGGCCATTGAATGTGCCATCACTGGCTCTAGGACCTGTGCAATCTGAGCATATAAAGTCAATATTGAATGTCGATCCAGACGGAACCTTTGAATAACCTCTCTATTCAGAAAGGCCATCTAAAGGAACCCGAGGAAGGAATACATGCTGTACCTGCAATCTCCTTCTTCTGACATTTTCAATGGCATCAGGTTCCTGATTTTGCCTTCTCCCCCTGATTTGCATCAGACGAAGAATATATAGCTGAAGAAGTATCTCCATGGCTAGCAGAATCAACAGTGAGTAAAGATTACAGTCTATTGACCTTCTTTTATATGACTTGTAGGCATATATCTTATAGACCCTATTGTTTATTATTGTGCTCGCCACCTTTAAGCTGGCCAGGGATTTTTCACAAGCTAGGTGTGGAAAATGAAGCATGCATAAAAATAGATTGTTTAGTAATTACTGTTTATTGCGAGATTTCTGTCGAGCGAAGATTTTTTAGCTACCAAAAAGACTAGAATATAAAAGTTGTGGACAATTTTCACTTGACACTTGTAAATGTCAGTTTTGGGGCATAGTATAAACGATGTTGGATCCGCATGCAGAAATTTGGACGGAAAAAATAACGAACACCTCACAGACAGCTTAGTACATGGAGCCCTAAGAGTTAGATAGCAACTGAAGCAAAAAACAGAGGCTCAGCTGTCATTTAAATTGGCTATAAAAATGTACAAATTTATTTAAATAAGTGACAATTGATTGAGATATCTCACAAAAAATATAAAATTTGGATCCATATAGTTACATATGCGTTTAAAAACATATAATACCAAGGATGAAGTGTCTGTGTTATACTCTGAGAAATAGATTCCAAAAAGTCCCCAAAAATATATATGTCCCACAGAGGACTAGAGTATGAATGGTGTGCTAACTGAGCGAAAAGGGGTTTATCATGGCTCTTTGTGAGCATTGGAAGTAATGCACGGTTGAAAGTAAACACGTTCACTTTTACCTAATTTCATTTAATGCTTGTCGGGATAGTACAACTTCAGAGCACAAAATACATCCAAATTATATTTAAAACTACAGTTACACTCATAATAACACTGTCTAATAAAAAAATTTTTAAAACATTGCAATAAAAAGTCAGTGCTCAAAGATATGAGTTCTAAGGTGCTAGTTAAAAAAAAAGGCCTGCAAAGGGCTTTAACATAGAGATACATACATAAAGATGTCAAAATATGTATATGTATGTGTGTATGTATATATATATATATATATATATATATATATATATATATATGTTTGTGTTTATATGTGGGTACATATATATTTAAGTACTTATATGTGTATATATGCATTTACAGACATATATATATATATATATATATATATATAATCCAAAGGGGTAGAGGCACTCACAGTAACACAATCTTGAAATTCAACCTGCCCAGGGTGCTTTAAAATTGTAATATATGCATCCAAGGAAAAAAGCACTCACCGGGTCTTTACAGCAATGACAACTTTAATCTGTGACGTTTCGGGGTTGCCCCCGTCTTCAGACAACTAATTACAAACAAACATAATAACTCACCCTTTATAGTGAAAGACCCGCTCCCAAGTGCAACCCTGCCGGTGGCGTTCCGAAAGTCAGACAGCCGCGCGTAGGTCCCTACGTCATCGGCTGCCATAGCAACCAGGACGCGTCCCGGCAAAGTCCATATTCAATTAAAAATAAAGTTAAAAAGTAAAACTATGCATCTTTAACGCATAATTTACAAAGGCAATGATGGTAATGCATATCACATATTAGGCACTAGCATCCGGGCAGTAAAACAACAAAACAGCAGATAGAAAAAGGTCGTAGTGTAGCACAATCCATACATTATAGTAAGCACAATAGACTACCATGGAAATTACTCAAATAGCCTACGGGATCCTAGATAATAAACATATATGTGGCAAATTTAAGCGGGTGGTAACCATAATGCTAATAAATCTAAACCGGGGATAAACTAAATCCTTACACTTGTACGGAGGTCGTCCACCGTTTTCCCCACATAAAACAAACCGCATACACAGTGTAACAAGTACACTATGTATTTGGTTGTGCATGTGACCCGATGCTTGATACTGTAGGTCCTATTTTTGTAGGGATGTCTAAACACTTTGCCGGTTGTTAACCCACTACATGTTGTACATCCCAAGCAGCGGTAGCAACCAGGTTTAGATTGCAACCAAGTCTCCTTTATGTAGCAATTCCTGGGGTCTGTCTTGACGAGTTGATCTCTTAGGGACCTCGCTCTCCGGTATCCAATTCTAGGAGGTGCTGTCCCGAGAAATGGCAGATCTGTGTCTGAAGCTATTAGAGACCAGTGTTTGCATACACTCTCCACAATGGCTGGTTTGTCAACGTCAAATGTTGTCGAGAACGTCATTCTATTATCTCCATGAGCTGTTTCCTTGTGGACTAGCAGATCCTTTTGCTGTAACTTCAATGCATCCATCTTCTGTAATGCTAAGTCCTGTTTATTGTATCCCCTCTGGATAAAGCGTGATTCCATATCCTGCATTTGCTGCTCCCGAAGGCTGGCAATAGTGTTGTTCCTTGCTGTTCTCTTAAATTGTGATGTGGGTAGAGCACGTTTGAGGGCTGGGGGATGGCAGCTATGGGCATGCAACAGAGAGTTGCGGTCTGTTTCTTTTGTGTACAATGTCGTGCATAATTGACCTTCTTTTTTGAAAATTCTCAGGTCCAAAAAATCCACACTAGAGTTGCTGTACATCAATTTGAACTTAATAGTGGGATGAGCCTCGTTCACACATGCCAACCATGTTAGTTAATCCTCCTCTGTGCCACTCCATAACAAGAAGAGGTCATCTATGTATCTTTTATACTGGGTGACCCTGGCGTCCTGAAATAATGTTGTGCCTCTTGTTTCGAATTCTGCCATAAATAAGTTGGCATATGTGGGCGCCACATTTGACCCCATGGCCGTCCCCGCAATTTTCAGGTAGAATTCTTTCTCAAAACGAAAGTAATTCATCTCCAAGCATACAGATAGAAGTTCTTGGATT
This sequence comes from Bombina bombina, assembly GCF_027579735.1. NCBI lineage: Eukaryota > Metazoa > Chordata > Amphibia > Anura > Bombinatoridae > Bombina > Bombina bombina. Next base: position 1,255,791,335 of record NC_069500.1, read on the forward strand.
ACATCAACGGGCGGACCCACATATGGATATCTGGCGGTATGCAAGCAATTGGCCAGATATCCATATGTGGGTCCGCCCGTTGATGTAATCCAAGAACTTCTATCTGTATGCTTGGAGATGAATTACTTTCGTTTTGAGAAAGAATTCTACCTGCAAATTGCGGGGGCGGCCATGGGGTCAAACGTGGCACCCACATATGCCAACTTATTTATGGCAGAATTCGAAACAAGAGGCACAACATTATTTCAGGACGCCAGGGTCACCCAGTATAAAAGATACATAGATGACCTCTTCTTGTTATGGAGTGGCACAGAGGAGGATTTACTAACATGGTTCGCATGTGTGAATAAGGCTCATCCCACTATTAAGTTCAAATTGATGTACAGCAACTCTAGTGTGGATTTTTTGGACCTGAGAATTTTCAAAAAAGAAGGTCAATTATGCACGACATTGTACACAAAAGAAACGGACCACAACTCTCTGTTGCATGCCCATAGCTGCCATCCCCCAGCCCTCAAACGTGCTCTACCCACATCACAATTTAAGAGAACAGCAGGGAACAACACTATTGCCAGCCTTCGGGAGCAGCAAATGCAGGATATGGAATCACGCTTTATCCAGAGAGGATACAATTAACAGGACTTAGCATTACAGAAGATGGATGCATTGAAGTTACAGCAAAAGGATCTGCTAGTCCACAAGGAAACAGCTCATGGAGATAATAGAATGACGTTCTCAACAACATTTGACGTTGACAAACCAGCCATTGTGGAGAGTGTACGCAAACACTGGTCTCTAATAGCTTCAGACACAGATCTGCCATTTCTCGGGACAGCACCTCCTAGAATTGGATACCGGAGAGCGAGGTCCCTAAGAGATCAACTCATCACGACAGACCCCAGGAATTGCTACATGAAGGAGACTTGGTTGCAATCTAAACCTGGTTGCTACCGCTGCTTGGGATGTACAACATGTAGTGGGTTAACAACCGGCAAAGTTTTTAGACATCCCTACAAAAATAGGACCTACAGTATCAAGCATCGGGTCACATGCACAACCAAATACATAGTGTACTTGTTACACTGTGTATGCGGTTTGTTTTATGTGGGGAAAACGGTGGACGACCTCCGTACAAGAATGGCCAACCACAGATCAGCCATAAGAACGGCTATTGAACGTGGGGACTCTGAGCAACCTGTGGCCAGGCATTTTTCTCTACTCAAACACTCGGTCTCTGATTTAAAGTATATTATTATTGATCATGAGCCCCCACTTACAAGAGGGGGCGATAGAGGAAGAGTACTATTACAACGTGAATCTAAATGGATTTTTAATCTTGGCACTATGGCTCCACAAGGCCTTAATGTCAATTTGGATTGGCATTGCTTTCTATGATATTGCATTTATTTAAATGTCATTTCTCATACTGATTGAGCAGCATGTTACTTGGTTTTTCATTTCTGCTATATCTTGGTTTTTCATTTCTGCTATATCTTTATTTCCTTTTTTCTTTTCTTTTCTTTTATTATGGTCTCTATTATTATTTTTTCTTTTCTTTTCTTTTTTGTGTTTTTAATTTATATTTATTTTTATTTTTGTATTTACTTATTTTTCTTTCTCTTTTTTATTTACATTCTTCTTTACTTATTTTGTTCATTTTTATCTCTTTATTTTACTTTATTTTATTTGTTTTATTCTTTTTTTGTTTTTCTTTTTCTGCTTTTCTTTTGTATCACTTGGTGTTTTTCTTTCTGCTTTTGGGTTTATATGTTTGGTTTATTGGGTTTATTTTTATGATTTATTATGTTCTATTGCAGATTTGCTTTTATGCTTTTGTAGTTTATCTATTATTAGAATTATTTTCTTAATATTGATCGAGATTAGTGTAGCATATATAGTTTAGCTTATTGTGCTCATCTTGTAGGAAACGGTGTAAAGATTTAGTTTATCCCCGGTTTAGATTTATTAGCATTATGGTTACCACCCGCTTAAATTTGCCACATATATGTTTATTATCTAGGATCCCGTAGGCTATTTGGGTAATTTCCATGGTAGTCAATTGTGCTTACTATAATGTATGGATTGTGCTACACTACGACCTTTTTCTATCTGCTGTTTTGTTGTTTTACTGCCCGGATGCTAGTGCCTAATATGTGATATGCTTTACCATCATTGCCTTTGTAAATTATGCGTTAACGATGCATAGTTTTACTTTTTAACTTTATTTTTAATTGAATATGGACTTTGCCGGGATGCGTCCTGGTTGCTATGGCAGCCGATGACGTAGGGACCTACGCGCGGCTGTCTGACTTCCGGAACGCCACCGGCAGGGTTGCACTTGGGAGCGGGTCTTTCACTATAAAGGGTGAGTTATTATGTTTGTTTGTAATTAGTTGTCTGAAGACGGGGGCAACCCCGAAACGTCACAGATTAAAGTTGTCATTGCTGTAAAGACCCGGTGAGTGCTTTTTTCCTTGGATGCATATATATATATATATATATATATATATACATATATATATATATATATATATAATATATACATATATATAGATATATATTTATATATGTTTGTACATTGAAGCCCTTTGCAGTCAAATACTTGAAAACATAAAAAACATATTTATGCACTATTCATAGTTAATAAAGTGTTTAACTGTGTTTGTACTGTAAATATTTCACATTCCAATGTTTTATACATAGGCGAGTATTTATATCTGTATATAACTATACCTATATATAATCATATATACATGTATAGATATTTTACGGAAATATATATATATATATATATATATATGTATTGTAAGAATAAATAGAACATATTCAGCTTTGTAAAGAAAATTGGAATGTGAAATATTTATATTTCATGCCAGGTTAGGGCACTTGATAAAACGGGATCAGGTTTGCATGACTTGTTATTCCACTTTTAGTGCTCCAGTGACGTCTGTGGGGGAATACGTTAACAAAGTTGCGACATTTCAACTTCAGCTTTTTCTGTATATTGGGTTAGCTCTCACGCAAAAACTTTTTACTTTCAACTTGTAATACGTGCACTACTTGATGTGCGCAAAAGCTTTGTTGTAGCGCACTTAATGCACGAGCTGGAGTGCTAAACAGTGCTCTACTCCTAATCTAGCCCAGAGTAAATTATAATCTTAAAAAGATGTGTGGTCAAAAAAGAAAAAAATCCCATTGCTCCAAGGGAATGTCCTAGAGATATCTTTATTTATTGGCATGTGACAAAACATGTGAAAGAAAAAATAGTAATAGTGCAATACTGATATAAATGTATTCACCAAGCACAATAAAAGTGTATATAAATACCAGATATAATGTTAACGATATCCCATGGATAAAATGTCAACACGTTTCAGTCATGGTTGGACTTTTCTCAAGACTGATTAATCATGGGAATATCAGATCAGTATAAAGATATGACGCACCAATCACATAATGCCTATTTTGGAGTCAAATAATTTAAATCATATGGCAGTTTAGCCAATCCTATAGCATATTGTATATTATATACCATATCACATTAATTTACATAATTCTGAATGTGTTGCTGCCTGTGCAGTGTAACTTCTGATTACGGCAAATGCATGTCACTTCCGGTTACCAGAACTGACGTCAATTACGGTTAACACTATACTCGATTATGTAGATTGTAGTTTTATTATAGTAAATTAGCTGCATATGGCTTACTTCAAAAAAATAGAGAACTAGAAAAATAGAAAAAATAAATAAAATATAGTATACAATATTTGCCAGATATGTGATTAGTATACAAGTTATATTGGGGAAATTTATAAATTGTAAAATATATGTTTAAAAATATATAAAAATGGCAATTTATCATAGGGACACCAGGAGTTTGTACCCTAAAATACTGATACATAGTCTACATCTGAAAAAAACATTATAAACAGTATAACAACAATTTTTAAGTAAAACGTATTATATTAACATAGTGTAAAAAAAAAACAGGGACATTGTTACTTGGTATCTATATCTACAAATTGAATTCAAAATTAGAATAAACACATTACTATCAAAAAATATTACAATCAAAAACATCTATGTAGCTATGCTAAGACATCTATAAAAATAGCAAAAGTAGAAACAATAAAATATAAAATATTAAAAATATAAAATATTAATTAAACCTTGCAGAAATCTCAGAGAAGACATTTAGACCTTTAGGATATATACAGTCTAAGTGGAAAATCCATTTTGCCTCATTCTTTGTTTTCTCTCATAATTTCCACCTCTCCAATCTTGGGATAGTTTCTGTATACATATATATTGTAGACTCTTAGGGCCACCCCCCAATGACACTCCAAAAAATGTTTATAAAGGTTGACTTTGTTATGTTTCTATTTCATTTGAAGGAGGTGTTCTAAAATCCTGTCTCTAAGCATTTGTGAGGACTGACTAACATATTGTATCCTACATTCACACTCTATAAGGTCTATAACCCCCTTGTCATTACGTCTAATAAGGTCAAGTATTTGAAAAGACAGTGGACTTAAAAGGTTCTATTTTATGTCCATGGTTACATGCCTTACATGACATACGCGGGTAAAAAAAACACTTAATTTCTTCTTTTTTAACATAACCTCTATACAATTTTGATTAGGTAATACACTAGGGGCAAAGATAGATTTTATATTTCTATTTTTTTGTATACAAATTGTGGGTTATCCCTCAGTTTTTCTCCTATAATATTATCTCTCTTTAGATAGTACCAATGTTTCTTAATTATATTTTCAAACAACCTATTATTGGTATTGTATTATGTAATTAATGGAATACCTCATTTTTCTCTATTTGGCTTACTAGTTTTCGGTGCCTTATAGTCAGCAAAGAGTCTCTATCAATATCAATAACTTCTTCTATTTTATTTATGTTAGTTGGATCATATCCATGTTCATAGAATCTATCTTAAAGAATAGTTACTTGATGTTCAAAAGTAATATTATTTGAGCAATTTTATTTTACCATTAAAATTTGCCCATTTGAATATTTATTTTTCACTTGTCATGGTGGCAGCTTTTCATGTGGATGTAATTGTTACAGTCAATATCCTTGAAGTCTGTGGAAGTCTCAGTTTTACCATTAATGATCGGCATTTCTAGATCTAAGAAATGGATCTCTGTTTTACTCAATTCATAAGTGAATTTTAAATTAGATTTGTTGTCATTCATAACAAAGTGTATTCTAGATCGTCTTTGCTGCCTTTCCCTATTAACAAAATATCATCAATGTATGTCTTGAAAAGGACCAGGACCACACTGGCTGGGCAGGAATCACATAATATGTTTTCCATCTGCCCATGTATATATTCACATAGTTCGGTGCGATTCAGGAAAGTTTAATGATTTATGAATTTTGGGGAGGTAGTAGAAGACAGGATTTTTTTGCTTATGTCAGAGTTAAATCTCATTAAGTATTCCTGTCTCATCGGCAGTTGTAAACAGATTTATTAATTCATCTTTGACCTTTTCTTGTAGTCATTTTGTAATATTTCATATGTCTTTATATAATTTAAAATTCTGTTACATTCTTTTATGTAATTGGTTCTGTTCACCTTTATCAGCAGGTTTAATTATAACTTAATTTCTTTTTTCTAAATCCTTAATGATATACATTTGTGTTTAGGTAAGGTTATGTGTATATTTGTTAATATGTTTAATCTTTAACTTTTTCAAGTCATTACAGATGACCACCTCAAATTTCTCTATGGCAGATCCTTTGTATGTAAGAGAGCATTTTTTTTATTTGGGTTTCAAATCTGTATATAGAAGCTGAAGAAGATATATTATTACCAAATGGGATTTTGTTTTTACCCTATTGGTCCTCTTATTCTTCATAAATTAATTTTCTACAGAAGATTTAATTAAATATCTTTTAAAAATACCCTTCCTGAAAAATTGTTTCACATTCATGCACATTTAAAATTATTCAATCTTCTAGCAAGTGAAAGGCCCAATCACAAGACTTGTTTTACATTATTGGAAAGAGTAATAATACTTAAGTGAAAAATCCCTTTTTGTTTCTGCTTGACTCTTACTACCAGGTGGATTAAATTTTTCTTTTTCCTATTTATTCTAATCCTACCTCTCTTTCTTCTACAAGTCTTCTTTTTCTGGGGTTTATTGCCCTCCCTACATGATTTCCTCTTTCTTTCTACTAATCTCCCTCTTTCTTTTGGGCAGCTTCCACTCATCCCCTGTAAAAAAGGAGAGGATAGTGTCTTCTCAAATTGATATCTCTGAGATGTATTCATAAAATGTGGTCATACTACGCTGACATAACTTACCTTAGGATCACGTAAAGGCCAAAATCTGTATTTGTAGTATTTTTGTAAGAGTATTTGGAAAAGAGGAGATACAGAGGTGCCAATATGGCCTAGTAATGTCTAGGCACAGAGAAAAACAATGGTAGGAGAAGTAGTACTCACTAAACTGGGGCACCCCAAAGGTGCAAAAAAATTCAGGCTGGATCAATTAGCAGTGGTCCAGCTCACTGTTAGCCCACAATGGAGACACTCAGATGGATAGCCAGCAGGGCAGCAAACCAAACTTCTATACCTATGAGTAATCAAAAACAACACCCATAGCCTACTACATTTCAGATATAGGGATTCCAAGAATAATGATCACACTTACAATAAGCAGCGCACCTCCAGGTGCAATAAAGGCAGAATGGGGTCTCTCAGTTGCCCAGTAGACTCTAATCAGACGTTGACGGAGTCCACTTGACAACCAACCAAATGGTATGTGTACCAACGAATAATCCCAGATGATAGCAGCAAGTGTATTATAAAAACAGATATTTATTTAAAACAAAGCAACGTATTTCACAACCCCTCAATGGCTGTTTCCTCAGGCTATACAATAAAAATATAACATTTTATACACTTGCTAAATACCCTTCAAATCCCTATCATAGGTTAATTGGACCAAGCCCACCCCCTTCCCCAATCCTATGCCATCTGTGTACACATACTTGTTAACTCCTACATTCTAACCTCTACACAGCTGATAGAAAATCTTATTAGTGATGTCATTTAGGATATACCAATAAAACTCCATTTGTTAAGTGTATGAACTTATCTTATAAACATAGTTATTCCTTGAATGAAACTGCATATAATCATGATAGAGAAATGAAGTGCCTAAAATATAAATTATGGGTTATGTATTAATCCCATTGGGGAAATGCCCTATAACTAGATACAATTTGAACTATCGTGATATCAACAGAATTTTACTAAAACACTGGCCTATACTGACAAATTATTGGAGCCAAACCCAAAGTGGTTTATAGAAGAGCTCCTAGCCTCAAGACTCTCTTGGCACCCAGTAAAATAGTGAGAGATAAACTTAAACCACAACCTAGCTTTTTAGATAGGGCCAGGCTTAGACATCAAATATCTAAGTGTGGCAAGAAACAATGTGAAATGTGTTCTTATATTACATACCGTGAATCCACTTTCACATCACATACGATGGGTGAATTGTTGAGTATTAAAAACCATATGACTTGCAAATCCTCCTTTGCGGTCTATTTGCTAAATTGCGTCTGTGGGGCCCAAAATGTGTGCCGCACTTGTCGCAAAGTGAAAAAGAGATGGAGCAAACACTCTACTAATATTAAAAATAAGTCCAAGTCCCATAGCATCTCAAGATATTGTCTAATTGCTCATGGGACATTACAAAACCCTAGGAAAATTTTGCCTATTGAACATGTAGCTAGAACCCATGTATCTAGAACCCAAGCTAATGCCTTTATGACCCTTAGGATACGTGAATCCTACTAGATCACGAAATTAAAGACCCTTCAGCCTAATGGTCTGAATGAAAATTTAAATTTGGTAGCTTTTAGTTAAACTCTGAAAGACATCTTTGATTGCTTCCATATTTGTACCGTTTTCATAGTCAAATTATTTTGCTTATCTTTAGGTGTATTCTGTTTTTACCCTCACTCATCGTAGATCATTAACACAAATCACATTATATATTTTTTCAGTGTTAGCTATACTTAAGACGATTCAATTCACAACATCATATTGTTACTATTTTAGTTACACAATTATAGATGTATAATCAAACTATTCACATATATATTACTCATCTTATTGATAGTTAGGGTTTATGCTTAACCCAGTATATAGTTTTCTGATCCGGACTAAGCACTTCTCTAGTTTGCACATTGGGTAGACCATTGCATCTTTTATGTAGTTGCCACCTTACCATTTTTATATATACATTCTTTTCATTTTTTGATTAATGCTGGTTTAGATATGGTCATCTTTATGACTAATTCTCCATTTTTTCATTATTATTGCTTATTACACAGGAAGAGGGCTGGGGTAGACTTTTTATAGTACCTTTTTACACTTTTACTTTAAAATATTTGACTAGGGCTGGTTTAGATGTGGTCATTTTCATAACTGGTATTTATATAATTAAGGGTTACTATAACATCTGGTTTTATTTAGTGAGCACAAACATTCTAACACTATGGGTACACACACGAGTAGGATTTAATAATGTGGCATATATTGCGACCTCACACTAGTAGGATTTAACAATTGTCATTATATAACTGAAGATTAACATTAGCATTACATTACCCTCACTCAGTGAGGGGCCAGTATAATCCATGTTTATCATATCACGTCACTTATGATCATATATATATTTTTTATTGTTAATCATTGCTCAGTATAAGTTCCCTGACAGGTTCATGCTTATATATATATAATTCACTATATTAGTCTATCACACATTTGATATAGTCTCTTATGTCACCAATGACCCCCTATTAGTAGGTATCCGACTAGAGTGTCCGGGGTACGATCTATTGGTCGTTGACTTTGTTATTGCACTATAGGTGACCCTTATCTATTTTACACATTGTTGTATTTAAGTGTTATATTATTTCTGGTTGTGTATACTCTATGCACTTCAGTTGTTTATGCTCCTTGATTGGGTGATGTGTTTAGCATCATGCATACATGTAACCTGTCATGCCCCTTCACATATATATCATTAGAGAGACGATGGACATTATTACATACATATATATATAAATATAAATATATATATATATATATACATGTATATATATATATATATATATATATATATATATATATATATATAGGAAATATCCAGAGCACAAACCTGGCTTAAGGGTATACTGTGTATCCGGAAATAAAAGCAGGCAACACAGGAACTTTTGTAACAAGCCTTTTAATCCACAAAGAGTTGAAAAGTAGGGCCTTAACCCATAACGTTTCGGTTCTGAAGCAAACCTTTCTCAAATGGAGCCCATGGTAGACATAAATAACTCCCACACAAACCAACCTTATATACCCAGTGTAATAACAACACCTAAGTGAATAATCACCCTGATGTCTGCTCTCCCCCTCCACATAAGACCTCCTGTCATGCTACTCCAGCTTCATGCATTTCCACGCATATTGACGTCATCAGTCACAGCCAACAATGAAGCAGGCTGTGAGTGTGTTGGCATAGCAATGGTAAACAGGCGTTTGTAGCGATGCGATGCAAGGAGATGGGGAACACAGAAAGCAGAATTAGAGGCATCTAAAAAAAGGATGTGAACCTAAACAAGAAATGTATTACAAAATATATACAACACTGTACATGTGAAAAGGACAATACATATATTTCATGTATACATATTGTCATACGCTAATGACTATCCTAATGCAGGGAAAAGGAAACATTTTTAAATACATATAGTGGTACAGAATACATGGGTGTAGTAAGATAAACTTAAAGGGACACACAATTACTAGTGAGCCCTGAAAGAAACCAATCAATACACCAGGGATCAATGGAAAACTACAGCCAATGCACACACAATTTGTTTACATCATTCATGCCTACGGAGTAGATAGAAACTTTATGTGGTCCAGTGGAGGGGATTCCCGTAAGCCAGTCATTTATACCAAGTCAATCATCGTATTCATGTCCATGGTTACATGCCTTACATGACATACGCGGGTAAAAAAAACACTTAATTTCTTCTTTTTTAACATAACCTCTATACAATTTTGATTAGGTAATACACTAGGGGCAAAGATAGATTTTATATTTCTATTTTTTTGTATACAAATTGTGGGTTATCCCTCAGTTTTTCTCCTATAATATTATCTCTCTTTAGATAGTACCAATGTTTCTTAATTATATTTTCAATCAACCTATTATTGGTATTGTATTATGTAATTAATGGAATACCTCATTTTTCTCTATTTGGCTTACTAGTTTTCGGTGCCTTATAGTCAGCAAAGAGTCTCTATCAATATCAATAACTTCTTCTATTTTATTTATGTTAGTTGGATCATATCCATGTTCATAGAATCTATCTTAAAGAATAGTTACTTGATGTTCAAAAGTAATATTATTTGAGCAATTTTATTTTACCATTAAAATTTGCCCATTTGAATATTTATTTTTCACTTGTCATGGTGGCAGCTTTTCATGTGGATGTAATTGTTACAGTCAATATCCTTGAAGTCTGTGGAAGTCTCAGTTTTACCATTAATGATCGGCATTTCTAGATCTAAGAAATGGATCTCTGTTTTACTCAATTCATAAGTGAATTTTAAATTAGATTTGTTGTCATTCATAACAAAGTGTATTCTAGATCGTCTTTGCTGCCTTTCCCTATTAACAAAATATCATCAATGTATGTCTTGAAAAGGACCAGGACCACACTGGCTGGGCAGGAATCACATAATATGTTTTCCATCTGCCCATGTATATATTCACATAGTTCGGTGCGATTCAGGAAAGTTTAATGATTTATGAATTTTGGGGAGGTAGTAGAAGACAGGATTTTTTTGCTTATGTCAGAGTTAAATCTCATTAAGTATTCCTGTCTCATCGGCAGTTGTAAACAGATTTATTAATTCATCTTTGACCTTTTCTTGTAGTCATTTTGTAATATTTCATATGTCTTTATATAATTTAAAATTCTGTTACATTCTTTTATGTAATTGGTTCTGTTCACCTTTATCAGCAGGTTTAATTATAACTTAATTTCTTTTTTCTAAATCCTTAATGATATACATTTGTGTTTAGGTAAGGTTATGTGTATATTTGTTAATATGTTTAATCTTTAACTTTTTCAAGTCATTACAGATGACCACCTCAAATTTCTCTATGGCAGATCCTTTGTATGTAAGAGAGCATTTTTTTTATTTGGGTTTCAAATCTGTATATAGAAGCTGAAGAAGATATATTATTACCAAATGGGATTTTGTTTTTACCCTATTGGTCCTCTTATTCTTCATAAATTAATTTTCTACAGAAGATTTAATTAAATATCTTTTAAAAATACCCTTCCTGAAAAATTGTTTCACATTCATGCACATTTAAAATTATTCAATCTTCTAGCAAGTGAAAGGCCCAATCACAAGACTTGTTTTACATTATTGGAAAGAGTAATAATACTTAAGTGAAAAATCCCTTTTTGTTTCTGCTTGACTCTTACTACCAGGTGGATTAAATTTTTCTTTTTCCTATTTATTCTAATCCTACCTCTCTTTCTTCTACAAGTCTTCTTTTTCTGGGGTTTATTGCCCTCCCTACATGATTTCCTCTTTCTTTCTACTAATCTCCCTCTTTCTTTTGGGCAGCTTCCACTCATCCCCTGTAAAAAAGGAGAGGATAGTGTCTTCTCAAATTGATATCTCTGAGATGTATTCATAAAATGTGGTCATACTACGCTGACATAACTTACCTTAGGATCACGTAAAGGCCAAAATCTGTATTTGTAGTATTTTTGTAAGAGTATTTGGAAAAGAGGAGATACAGAGGTGCCAATATGGCCTAGTAATGTCTAGGCACAGAGAAAAACAATGGTAGGAGAAGTAGTACTCACTAAACTGGGGCACCCCAAAGGTGCAAAAAAATTCAGGCTGGATCAATTAGCAGTGGTCCAGCTCACTGTTAGCCCACAATGGAGACACTCAGATGGATAGCCAGCAGGGCAGCAAACCAAACTTCTATACCTATGAGTAATCAAAAACAACACCCATAGCCTACTACATTTCAGATATAGGGATTCCAAGAATAATGATCACACTTACAATAAGCAGCGCACCTCCAGGTGCAATAAAGGCAGAATGGGGTCTCTCAGTTGCCCAGTAGACTCTAATCAGACGTTGACGGAGTCCACTTGACAACCAACCAAATGGTATGTGTACCAACGAATAATCCCAGATGATAGCAGCAAGTGTATTATAAAAACAGATATTTATTTAAAACAAAGCAACGTATTTCACAACCCCTCAATGGCTGTTTCCTCAGGCTATACAATAAAAATATAACATTTTATACACTTGCTAAATACCCTTCAAATCCCTATCATAGGTTAATTGGACCAAGCCCACCCCCTTCCCCAATCCTATGCCATCTGTGTACACATACTTGTTAACTCCTACATTCTAACCTCTACACAGCTGATAGAAAATCTTATTAGTGATGTCATTTAGGATATACCAATAAAACTCCATTTGTTAAGTGTATGAACTTATCTTATAAACATAGTTATTCCTTGAATGAAACTGCATATAATCATGATAGAGAAATGAAGTGCCTAAAATATAAATTATGGGTTATGTATTAATCCCATTGGGGAAATGCCCTATAACTAGATACAATTTGAACTATCGTGATATCAACAGAATTTTACTAAAACACTGGCCTATACTGACAAATTATTGGAGCCAAACCCAAAGTGGTTTATAGAAGAGCTCCTAGCCTCAAGACTCTCTTGGCACCCAGTAAAATAGTGAGAGATAAACTTAAACCACAACCTAGCTTTTTAGATAGGGCCAGGCTTAGACATCAAATATCTAAGTGTGGCAAGAAACAATGTGAAATGTGTTCTTATATTACATACCGTGAATCCACTTTCACATCACATACGATGGGTGAATTGTTGAGTATTAAAAACCATATGACTTGCAAATCCTCCTTTGCGGTCTATTTGCTAAATTGCGTCTGTGGGGCCCAAAATGTGTGCCGCACTTGTCGCAAAGTGAAAAAGAGATGGAGCAAACACTCTACTAATATTAAAAATAAGTCCAAGTCCCATAGCATCTCAAGATATTGTCTAATTGCTCATGGGACATTACAAAACCCTAGGAAAATTTTGCCTATTGAACATGTAGCTAGAACCCATGTATCTAGAACCCAAGCTAATGCCTTTATGACCCTTAGGATACGTGAATCCTACTAGATCACGAAATTAAAGACCCTTCAGCCTAATGGTCTGAATGAAAATTTAAATTTGGTAGCTTTTAGTTAAACTCTGAAAGACATCTTTGATTGCTTCCATATTTGTACCGTTTTCATAGTCAAATTATTTTGCTTATCTTTAGGTGTATTCTGTTTTCACCCTCACTCATCGTAGATCATTAACACAAATCACATTATATATTTTTTCAGTGTTAGCTATACTTAAGACGATTCAATTCACAACATCATATTGTTACTATTTTAGTTACACAATTATAGATGTATAATCAAACTATTCACATATATATTACTCATCTTATTGATAGTTAGGGTTTATGCTTAACCCAGTATATAGTTTTCTGATCCGGACTAAGCACTTCTCTAGTTTGCACATTGGGTAGACCATTGCATCTTTTATGTAGTTGCCACCTTACCATTTTTATATATACATTCTTTTCATTTTTTGATTAATGCTGGTTTAGATATGGTCATCTTTATGACTAATTCTCCATTTTTTCATTATTATTGCTTATTACACAGGAAGAGGGCTGGGGTAGACTTTTTATAGTACCTTTTTACACTTTTACTTTAAAATATTTGACTAGGGCTGGTTTAGATGTGGTCATTTTCATAACTGGTATTTATATAATTAAGGGTTACTATAACATCTGGTTTTATTTAGTGAGCACAAACATTCTAACACTATGGGTACACACACGAGTAGGATTTAATAATGTGGCATATATTGCGACCTCACACTAGTAGGATTTAACAATTGTCATTATATAACTGAAGATTAACATTAGCATTACATTACCCTCACTCAGTGAGGGGCCAGTATAATCCATGTTTATCATATCACGTCACTTATGATCATATATATATTTTTTATTGTTAATCATTGCTCAGTATAAGTTCCCTGACAGGTTCATGCTTATATATATATAATTCACTATATTAGTCTATCACACATTTGATATAGTCTCTTATGTCACCAATGACCCCCTATTAGTAGGTATCCGACTAGAGTGTCCGGGGTACGATCTATTGGTCGTTGACTTTGTTATTGCACTATAGGTGACCCTTATCTATTTTACACATTGTTGTATTTAAGTGTTATATTATTTCTGGTTGTGTATACTCTATGCACTTCAGTTGTTTATGCTCCTTGATTGGGTGATGTGTTTAGCATCATGCATACATGTAACCTGTCATGCCCCTTCACATATATATCATTAGAGAGACGATGGACATTATTACATACATATATATATAAATATAAATATATATATATATATATACATGTATATATATATATATATATATATATATATATATATATAGGAAATATCCAGAGCACAAACCTGGCTTAAGGGTATACTGTGTATCCGGAAATAAAAGCAGGCAACACAGGAACTTTTGTAACAAGCCTTTTAATCCACAAAGAGTTGAAAAGTAGGGCCTTAACCCATAACGTTTCGGTTCTGAAGCAAACCTTTCTCAAATGGAGCCCATGGTAGACATAAATAACTCCCACACAAACCAACCTTATATACCCAGTGTAATAACAACACCTAAGTGAATAATCACCCTGATGTCTGCTCTCCCCCTCCACATAAGACCTCCTGTCATGCTACTCCAGCTTCATGCATTTCCACGCATATTGACGTCATCAGTCACAGCCAACAATGAAGCAGGCTGTGAGTGTGTTGGCATAGCAATGGTAAACAGGCGTTTGTAGCGATGCGATGCAAGGAGATGGGGAACACAGAAAGCAGAATTAGAGGCATCTAAAAAAAGGATGTGAACCTAAACAAGAAATGTATTACAAAATATATACAACACTGTACATGTGAAAAGGACAATACATATATTTCATGTATACATATTGTCATACGCTAATGACGATCCTAATGCAGGGAAAAGGAAACATTTTTAAATACATATAGTGGTACAGAATACATGGGTGTAGTAAGATAAACTTAAAGGGACACACAATTACTAGTGAGCCCTGAAAGAAACCAATCAATACACCAGGGATCAATGGAAAACTACAGCCAATGCACACACAATTTGTTTACATCATTCATGCCTACGGAGTAGATAGAAACTTTATGTGGTCCAGTGGAGGGGATTCCCGTAAGCCAGTCATTTATACCAAGTCAATCATCGTATTCAAGCCCTTGGGAGTGACAGTGTCAAGATCAAAGATCCATTTTGCTTCTGATTGTAATAGGGCCAAAGCCCTATCACCCCCTCATCTCAAGCGTGGAACATGATCGATGAGTATTGCTCTTAACATAGATACTGAGTGTCCTGCTTGAAGAAAATGTCTTGCGACTAGTTGTTCAGAACTGCCCTTCTTGATGGCCTGGCGCATAGCTGATTTATGGTTCGCTAGCCGTTCTCTGAAAGGAACGGGAATATAGGGAACACGGACAAATAATCACGTACACCACGAAATCAGATGTGCATGTAAGTCTGTGCTGAATCTTGAATTGTTTATTGGTGTGCGGATGATGAAAGCTGTTACAGGTCACCATGTTGTTGTAGATGACACAATTGCCACACCTGTAGCAACCCAATTTTGCTTTTGGAAGCCAGGATTTGTTTTCATAGCAATGCACTGGGTCATTCAAGACTAGTAGATCTCGTAGGTTTTTAGACCTCTTATAGACCATCCTAGGAGGAGGTAAGTTAAAAAAGGTAGACTCATATCTTTAGCCACAATTTTCCAATTTTCTTTTATAGTGGCTGCTACCATTTTTAAACTTGGAGTATAGGTAGTCACAACGGTCAATCTTGGATCTTCCTTTTTCTCAATTCTCCTCACTGTAAAGCTGTCCTGGGTCTGTTGCTCCACAGCCAGCCGCTGTTTTTCAATGAGACGTGGGGAATATCCTCGTTGTAGAAACTTCTGGGCCATATCTTGCAGTTGGAGATTTTTACGGGAATCCTCTGTGTTATTTCTGACAACCCTCAGGAGCTGCGAGGAACTGACAAAGTAGTTTGTACTTTATCATTTCCTTCTACCTTTGCTTTATATATCTCCAGATCAAGAAAATTATTTTTTTCTTGATGCCATTCAATCTTGAATTTGATTTTGGATTCTAAGCGGTTGAGAGCATTAAACCATTCCATGAGAGATGTTGATGTGCCCCTCCAAATGAGGAGCAGCGGTAGAATCTGATGGAGTTGTGTTGTGGATTGAAAACATTATATTTTTCAAATTGTGCCATATACTCGACACCATGGCCGTGCCTAATAGTTGGAGGAAAAATTAATTCTCAAAGCGAAAATGTTTTTTTTCCAAGCACACGATGGACATTATTACACACATATATATATATATATATATAAATATATATATATATATATATATATATATATATATTCATTCAATCAACTGGCTTATATAGTAGCTATTTAGGTATTCAAGTGGCTATCTAGGATCTGTTGTTATTATGACAATTGTCAGTAGCTATATAGATTGCTGTTTATTATTATTGTTTACCTAGGGTACGACTGTTGGTCAAATTTTAACGATAGGTCAGATGATTGGTTAGATTCATACACACACCTCTCTGACGTAACTGTTGACGTTGTTGGAGCGGCTATGTTTGAAAACTTTCCTTACATTAAATGGTATGTTTACTTTGACACTTTATTTTATATTATGTATATTACATTACTTGCGATCTTCACATATATATGCATCAGCTTATGGAGATGACTATGACTGACTGAATTAGGTCGACTGATGGATCATATTAACTTCTAGTGTCAATTAAACAAATAGGACATTTCCCCAATGGGATTAATACATAACCCATCATTTATATTTTAGGCACTTCATTTCTCTATCATGATTATATGCAGTTTCATTCAAGGAATCACTATGTTTATTAGATAAGTTCATACCACTATTATATGCACTTAACAAATGGAGTTTTAGTGGTATATCCTAAATGACATCACTAATAAAATTTTCTATCAGCTGTGTAGAGGTTAGAATGTAGGAGTTAACAAGTATGTGTACACAGATGGCATAGGATTGGGGAAGGGGGAGGGCTTGGTCCAATTAACCTATGATAGGGATTCGAAGGGTATTTAGCAAGTGTATCAAATTTTATATTTTTATTGTATAGCCTGAGAAAACAACCCTTGCGGGGCTGAGAAACAAGTTGCTTTGTTTTAAATAAATATCTTTTTTTATGATACACTTGCTGCACTCATCTGGGATTATTCGTTTGTACACATACCGCTTGGTTGGTTGTCAAGTGGACTCTGTCAACATCTGATTACAGTCTACTGGGCAACTGAGAGGCCCCAGTCTGCCTTTATTGCACCTGGAGGTATGCTGTTTATTGTAAGTGTGACCATTATTCTTGGAATCCCTATATCCAAACTGTACTAGGCTATGGGTGTCGTTTTTCATTACTCATAGGTATAGAAATTTGTTTTGTGAGTACCACTTCACCTACCATTGTTTTGCTCTGTGTCTAGACGTTACTAGGCCATATTGGCGCCTCTGTATCTCCTCTTTTCCAGATAATCTCAAACAGGAACTGACCATCCTTTTGGCAGAGTGCTGCCTTCTGTTGGATATTGGATATTAAGGACTTTATTTATTATACACCTGCTGTGTTATACTGTTATATTGCCAATATATGTGTTGTTTATATGATTCATGTTATAGTTTGAACATTTTGTTTAAGGGTTTTTATTCAGGAAGAGCCCCTATTGGATTCTTTTGTATTATCTCCCTTTTCTCTTTGTAAGAATATTGCCAATTGTTTTCTATATTCCTTGCTGTTCTAGCATTAAAATCTGTATAGGATTTTTTATTACTATTGTTAGGGGGAGGGTATATAGCTTAGTCCACATTGATAACTAGAGTGTTTTCTCATTTGAGAATTTATCACTAATGTTTCTTCTTCCATTATTTATCACCTCTCTTTTCACCTGTTTTGTATTATCATATCCCTATTTAGTTTCTTTGTTTTTTCATAATAATTTTAACTTTATATTGGTTTGCCATTTTAAATAGTATAATTTTCTTATCTTTGCAATAATAAATCCTGAGAGGCTATATGTATTTGTAACCAACGTTTAAGGAATTCAGATTTATCAAATTCAAATGCACAATCTTTTTGATTTTTTAGACTATGATATATAGGCCTCTAGTTATCAAAGTCTGGTGGACCTGATCCGACAGTGCGGATCAGATCCGCCAGACCTCGCTGAATACGGCGAGCAACATGGGGCATCAAGCTCCGTTCGGAGCTTGATACATATGCCCCATAATGTCAAATTCAAATTCAAGACATTTGCGTAACAATTTTGTGAAAACAGTATCAAACAGGATTTATTTCTTTTTTGACCACACATTTTTTTAGGATTATAACCTACTCTGTGGGACATATATATTTTTTGGGATTTTTTGGAATAACACTTCTAAAAAAATGTGTGGTCAAAAAAGAAAAAATCCATAAGCTCCAAGGGAATGTTCAAGAGATATACAAATGTAACAGCATGTGAAAAAATTGTCAGCCAGATTATGAGTTTTGCGTTATGGCTGGCTCGCTAATAACTTGTACTTAATTTTCACAGCTCACCTTTCATAGGGCTGCTATTACAGGTTTGCAAAAAAACGGCTTGTGCAGGCGATATGGTTGCGTTGAGCTCCATACCTCACCCAAATACAAGCAGTGTTTTGACGTGCTTGTGCACGATTTCTCCATAGACATCAATGGGGAAA
Source organism: Bombina bombina (assembly GCF_027579735.1). Classification (NCBI taxonomy): domain Eukaryota; kingdom Metazoa; phylum Chordata; class Amphibia; order Anura; family Bombinatoridae; genus Bombina; species Bombina bombina. The sequence continues at coordinate 1,255,810,385 of NC_069500.1, forward strand.
GCCGGCAAAATAAGCCTAACACCTGCAATAACGGAGCGTAAAGCTCCGTAACGCAGCCCCATTGATGTCTAAGGGGAAAAAAATGTAAGTTTAAACCTAACACCCTAACTTAAACCCTGAGTCTAAACACCACTAATCTGCTGCCGCTAACATCGCCGACACCTACATTACACTTATTAACCCCTAATCTGCCACCCCAATGTCGCTGCCACCTACCTACACTTATTAACCCCTAATCTGCCACCCCCAATGTCGCCGCCACCTACCTACATTTATTAACCCCTAATCTGCTGCCCCCAATGTCGCCACCGCCACTATACTAAAGTTATTAACCTCTAAACCTCTGGCCTCCCACATAACTAACACTAAATAAATATATTAACCCCTAACGTAACCCTAAGTCTAAGTCTAACCCTAACGTAACCCTAACCCTAACATCCCCTAACTTTAACATAATTAAAATAATTCTAAATAAAACTTACTATTAATAACACTATTAATAAACACCTAGATTACGAGTTTTGCGTTAGAGGCTGTGCGGTGCTAACGAGCAGTTTATGCTCACCGCTCACTTACAGACAGCACTGGTATTACAGGTTTTTACAACCCAGACAAGAAGTGAGCGTTGAGCAAAATTTTTCTCCTTACCGCACTCCAATACCAGCGGTGTTTACGTTAGCGGTGAGCTGGTGTAATGTGCTTGTGCACGATCAACGGGGAGAGCCGGCTGAAAAAAAATCTAACACCTGCCAAAAAGCAGCGTAAAGCTCCTTAACGCAGTCCCATTGATTCCTATGGGGAAATACATTTTATGTCTACACCTAACACCCTAACATGAACCCCGAATCTAAACACCCCTAATATTACACTTATTAACCCCTAATCTGCTGCCCTTGACATCGCCGCAACCTACATTATATTATTAACCCCTAATCTGCTGCTCCGGACACCGCCACCACCTACATTATACTTATGAACCCCTAATCTGCTGCCCCCAACATCGCCAACACCTACATTATAATAATTAACCCCTAATCTGCCGCCCCCAACGTCGCCACCACTTACCTACATTTATTAATTCCTAATCTGCTGCCTCCAACGTCGCCGCCACCTACCTACATTTATTAACCCCTAATCTGCTGCCCCCAACGTCACCGCCACTATAATAAACATATTAATCCCTAAACTGCCGCACTCCCGCCTTGCAAACATTAGTTAAATATTATTAACCCCTAATCTGCTGGCACTAACATTGACGCCACCTACCTACATTTATTAATCCCTAATCTGCTGCCCCCAACGTCGCCGCCACTATAGTAAAGTTATTAACCCCTAAACCTAAGTCTAACCCTAAACCTAACACCCCCTAACTTAAATATAATTAAAAGAAATCTAAATAAAATTACTATAATTAACTAAATAATTCCTATTTAAAACTAAATACTTACCTGTAAAATAAACCCTAAAATAGATACAATGTAACTATTAGTTATATTGTAGCTAGCTTAGGTTTTATTTTACAGGTAAGTATTTAGTTGCAAATAGGAATAATTTAGTTAATTATAGTAATTTTATTTATATTTATTTTAATTATATTTAAGTTAGGGGGTGTTAGGGTCAGACTTAGGTTTAGGGGTTAATAACTTTAATATAGTGGCGGCGACGTTGGGGGCAGCAGATTAGGGGTTAATAAATGTAGGTAGGTGGCGTCGATGTTAGGGATGGCAGATTAGGGGTTAATAATATTTAACTAATGCTTGCGAGGCGGGAGTGCAGCGGTTTAGGGGTTAATATATTTATTATAGTGGTGACGATGTCTGGTTCGGCAGATTAGGGGTTAAACGATGTGGGTGGGCCTCGGTTTAGGGGTTAATAGGTAGTTTATGGGTGTTAGTGTACTTTTTAGCACTTTAGTTAAGAGTTTGATGCTACGGCGTTGTAATGTAAAACTCTTAACTACTGACTTTAAAATGCGGTACCAGTCTTGACAGGAAAGGGTGTGCTGCTCACTTTTTGGCAGACTCGTACTACCGGCGCTATGCAAGTCCCATTGAAAAAATAGCATACGCAATTTACATAAGTGGATTTGCGGTATTTCCAAGTCTGACCAAAAAAGTGAGCGGTACACCTGTACCTGCAAGACTCGTAATACCAGCGGGCGTTAAAAAGCAGCGTTGGGACTGGCCAACGCTGCTTTTTAAACCTAACGCACAACTCGTAATCTAGCCGTAAATAATTCCTATTTAAAATAAATACTTACTTACCTGTAAAATAAAACCTAAGTTAGCTACAATATAACTAATAGTTACATTGTAGTAAGCTTAGGTTTTATTTTTATTTCACAGTTAAGTTTGTATTTATTTTAACTAGGTAGACTAGTTAGTAAATAGTTACTAACTATTTACTAGATATTTAGTTAAAATAAATACAAATTTATCTGTAAAATAAAACCTAACCTGAGTTACATTAACACCTAACATTACAATAAAATTTAAAAAATGAAATTAACAAAATAATTATCTAAATTACAAAAAATAAATAAACACTAAATTACACAAAATAAAAAAATAAATTATCAAAAATATAAACAAATTACTCCTAATCTAATAGCCCTATCAAAATAAAAAAGCCCCCCCCCCCCCCAAAATAAAAAAAAAACCTAGCCTACACTAAACTGCCAATGGCCCTTAAAAGGGCCTTTTGCGGGGCATTGCCCCAAAGAAATCAGCTCTTTTACCTGTAAAAAAAAAATACAAACAACCCCCCAACAGTAAAATCCACAAACCACACAATCAATAGGAATTAAGGGGGAAAAAATCCTATTGGCTGTTTCAATCAGTCAAAAGGATTGAGCTTTCATCCTATTGGCTGATCCAATCAACCAATAGGATTGAGCTCACATTCTATTGGCTATTGCAATCAGCCAATAGAATGTAAGAAGAGCATGATCCACACCGGATGTCTTGAATATGGACTCGCTCCACGCCGGATGGATGAAGATTGAATATACCGTCTGGATGAAGACTTCTGCCCGCTTGGATGAAGACTTCGGCCCGCTTAGATGAAGACTTCTGTCGGCTTCAATGATGAGGACTTCTGCCGGGTTCGATGAGGACTTCTGCCGCCTGGATGAGGATGGATGTCCGGTCTTCAAAAACTGTAAGTGGATCGTTAGAGGTTAGTGTTAGGTTTTTTTAAGGGTTTATTGGGTGGGTTTTATTTTTAGATTAAGGGTTTTGGGCAATGTAAAACAGCTAAATGCCCTTTTAAGGGCAATGCCCATCCAAATGCCCTTTTCAGGGCAATGGTTAGCTTAGGTTTATTTAGATTTAGTTTTTATTTGGGGGTTTGGTTGTGTGGGTGGTGGGTTTTACTGTTGGGGGGTTGTTTGTCTTTTTATTTACAGATAAAACAGCTGATTTCTTTAGGGCAATGCCCCGCAAAAGACCCTTTTAAGGGCCATTGGCAGTTCAGTGTAGGCTGTTTTTTTTATTTTGGGGGGCTTTTTTATTTTGATATGGCTATTAGATTAGGAGTAATTCGTTTTTATTTTTTTATTTTGTGTAATTTAGTGTTTATTTTTTTGTAATTTAGATAATTGTATTTTGTTAATTTAATTTATTTCATTTTATGTTAATGTTAGGTGTTAGTGTAACTCAGGTTAGGTTTTATTTTACAGGTAAATTTGTATTTATTTTAACTAGGTAGCTAGTAAATAGTTAATAACTATTTACTAACTAGTCTACCTAGTTAAAATAAATACAAACTTTACTGTGAAATAAAAATAAAATCTAAGATAGCTACAATGTAACTATTAATTATATTGTAGCTAGCTTAGGCCTAGATTTAGAGTTGGGCGGTAGCCGTCAAAACCAGCGTTAGAGGCTCTTAACGCTGGTTTTTACCGCCCGCTGGTATTTGGAGTCAGTCAGGAAAGGGTCTAAAAATGAAACACAAGGAAAGAGGCGGCGTATGTGTGAATCTGTAATACCCAGTAACAAAGATAGAGCAAGTGCAGGGTACTCACAATATAGAAAGGCACTCAGATGTGCCTGTAGGTGCAGGCTGGTTTTTTCAGCAGACCAGCTAGCTGTGCAAGGCACTCCAGGGTCCAGAAGTAAGAATCTGTATTCTTAGGATTTATTTTACCGGTAATTTTGTAATTATTTTAACTAGGTAACTATTAAAAAGTTATTAACTATTTAATAGCTATTGTACCTGGTTAAAATAATTACAAAGTTGCCTGTAAAATAAATATTAATCCTAAAATAGCTACAATATAATTATAATTTATATTGTAGCTATATTAGGGTTTATTTTACATGTAAGTATTTAGCTTTAAATAGGAATAAGTTATTTAATAAGAGTTAATTTATTTCGTTAGATTTAAATTATATTTAACTTAGGGGGGTGTTAGGGTTAGGGTTAGACTTAGCTTTAGGGGTTAATACATTTATTATAGTAGCGGTGAGATCCGGTTGGCAGATTAGGGGTTAATAATTGTAGGTAGGTGGAGGCGACGTTGGGGGCGGCAGATTAGGGGTTAATAAATATAATATAGGGGTCGGCGGTGTTAGGGGCAGCAGATTAGGGGTACATAGGGATAACGTAGGTTGCGGCGGTGTACGGAGCGGCAGATTAGGGGTTAATAATAATATGCAGTGGTCAGCGATAGCGGGGGCGGCAGATTAGGGGTTAATAAGTGTAAGGTTAGGGGTGTTTAGACTTGGGGTACATGTTAGAGTGTTAGGTGCAGACTTAGGAAGTGTTTCCCCATAGGAAACAATGTAGCTGCGTTAGGAGCTGAACGCTGCTTTTTTGCAGGTGTTAGTTTTTTTTCAGCTCAAACAGCCCCATTGTTTCCTATGGGGGAATCGTGCATGAGCACGTTTTTGAAGCTGGCCGCATCCGTAAGCAACGCTGGTATTGAGAGTTGCAGTGGCAGTAAATATGCTATACGCTCCCTTTTTGGAGCCTAACGCAGCCCATTTGTGAACTCTAAATACCAGCGGTATTTAAAAGGTGCGGGAGAAAAAAAGCCAGCGTAGATAACGCACCCCTTTGGCCGCAGAACTCTAAATCTAGCCGTTAGGGTTTATTTTACATTTAAGTATTTAGTTTTAAATAGGAATTATTTAGGTAACAATAGTAGGTTTTATTTAGATTTATTTTAATTATATTTAAGTTAGGTGGTGTTAGGGTTAGGGTTACATTAGGGTTTGGGTTAGGTTTAGGGGTTAATAGGTTTATTATAGCGGTGGAGTGGGAGGACGGCAAAATAGGGGTTAATTATATTTAAATAGTGTTTTTGATGCGGGAGGGCTGCGGTTTAGGGGTTAATAGGTTTATGATAGTGGCGATGATGTCGGGGAGCAGAGGAATAGGGGTTAATACATTTTTTAAGTTGCAGTGATGTCCAGAGCGGTAGATTAGGGGTTAATAATTTTATTTTAGTGTTTGTGATACGGTAGGGCCTTGGTTTAGGGGTTAATAGGTAGTTTATGGGTGTTAGTGTACTTTTTAACACTTTAGTTATGAGTTTTATGGTACAGCTTTGTAGCGTAAAACTCATAACTACTGACTTTAGATGACAGTACGGATCTTGTCATTTTAGGCTGTACCGCAAATTTTTTGGCCTCACAGCAAAACTCGTAATACCGGCACTATGGGAGTCCCATTGAAAAAGGACTTTTTTAAAAGTTCGGTACTGACGTTGCGTGACGGCCAAAAAAGTGTGCGGAACAGCTATTCTGACAAGACTTGTAATAGCAGCGGTAGGGAAAAAGCATCGTTATGAAGCATAACAATGCTTTTTCACTCATAACGCAAAGCTCGTAATCTGACTGTGTGAAAGAAAAAATACAAATAGTGCCATATTGATATAAATGTATTCACCATATAATATGGTGAATATATTATATATATATATATATATATATATATATATATATATATATATTTTATATATATATATATATATATATATATACATAATATATATATATATATTAAACCATAGAAGAGCACTCTCACTTCAAAGTCAAAATGCCAGGGTGCTAGTAAACAATGAATAGAGGTAGCAAGAACTTGCACTGACTGGTCTTTTCTTCAAAAAACACACTTTAAATGTAACGTTTCAGAGATAGAGTATCCCCTTCCTCAGACGAGGAAGGGGATACTCTATCTCCGAAACGTTACATTAAAAGTGGGTTTTTGTTTAGGAAAAGACCAGTGAGTGCAATCTCTCTCTCTCTCTCTCTCTCTCTCTCTCTCTATATATATATATATATATATATATATATATATATATATATTTATTTATATATATATATATTTATATATATATCTATATATCTATATATCTATATATATATATCTATATCTATATATATATCTATATCTATATCTATATATATATATATATATATTTATATATTTATTCTATGTAAAGAACATTGGTATTTAAAATATTTTTAAAGGGACACTGAACCCAATTTTTTTTATTTCGTGATTCAGATAGAGCATGCAATTTTAAGCAACATTCTAATTTACTCCTATTATTTTCTTCGTTCTCCTGCTATATATATTTGAAAAAGAAGGCATCAAAGATAAGGAGCCTGACAATTTTTGGTTCAGTATGCTGGACAGTACTTGTTTATTGGTGGGTGAATTTATCCACCAATCAGCAAGAACAACCCAGGTTGTTAACCAAAAATGGGCCGGCATCTAAACTTACATTCTTGCTTTTCAAATAAAGATACCAAGAGAATGAATAAAATTTGATAATAGGAGTAAATTAGAAAGTTGCTTAAAATTGCATGCTCTATCTGAATCATGAAAGAAAAATATTGTTTTCAGTGTCCCTTTAACTACCTTTGGCTTTTGTGCTGTAAGTCTAAAGCGTTATCGGGTTAGCATGTGAGCGATATGTGTTTTTTTTAACAGTGCACTCCATTAAGGTCTATGGGGAGAAGAAATTAGCGCGGTTGCAGTTATCTGAAGTCCTAAATTTAGCGCAGATACAATAATCTTACCGGTAATAATGTGTCTGAGTATACTATTTGAAAATACATTTTATTGCATATATTGAGAACCATATTTCGAGTGGTAAACTAACTGTTGGTCACAAGTGATATTGACTCTATCGTGGGTGTCTGCGCATGTTGGAAGTAGCGTGCATATTATGAGTTAAAAGTAAAGCGCAAATTAATTACCGTTGAGTTATAGTGACCTCAGATGTCTGGCTAATGGTCTAAGTGTACATACCTGTCAGGATTCTGGTATTATGTTACTGCAGCTTTAATTCAGCTATCAAAAGTTTTAGTCAGTTACTGTCTCTTTAAAATATTGTACCAATCACAACAATGTGCAACCTTCAAATATCATTTCCTCCCTACAATCTGTGCTTAGTTTTGTGTTTAGTAGCTTCACGCAACTACCTCTCAACTGAGCTCCCTCTTCTACCTGGACTCCAGTATCTAACTGAAGAACATCTCACAAGTAGAAATCGTCTGGTATCTATTTGTCACTTAAGGTATCGTTTCCACCTTGTAAACTTTACTCAGAAGGATTCAACTTAAAACAAGGTAAAACCGCTTTCCCGTTTTGTTCGTCATTGCTCTGTGTACATTTGAACTGTTTCTCCGCTAAACTCCGTACACATAGAGAATTTCACTGTGAATCTGTATCAAAATATTGAATGGTATACAATTATTCTCATGAAGTAATAACTGTTGATTCCTGTATTGTTTGGATTACCTATTGCTGTTACTCTCTGTCAGATTACACGCATAGCACCTCTGACGTCAGCTCTAGACACTATCAAAAAAGTAACAATGGCACTACTTTAGGATCAAAAAACGTTCCCCTTTATATGATCATTTATAATAATTATTTATTTAGGGAATGGTGCTTGTACTGGTCATAAATTCAAAAACAAATCAGTAAAGAACTGATAGAAGAGTACAAATATAGCACTCATGAACGTTATAAGAGAATATCAAGTCAAAGCAAAGAATGAAAAATTACATAAAACTTAACTTTTACTTAATTGGTTAAAAAACTGAGGGTATACATATAACGTTAAAATTAGCATATGTCTACTAAGGTGGGGCTATATGAATTCATAGTCCTATTGTAATTAGAAATCCACCGGGTCTCAATAATACCTAATAGATAAGCAACTCAGGGGATTATAGATAACCACTAATCTGCTATCAATCAGAATAAAAAAGTATTGGATTTATATAGGTGGATATGGTAATATGAAACAAATGGTTTGTATTCTATATCATAGATCTGAGTATAGCTATCAACGATAAATAATAAATGGTATAACATGGTCAAATATGTTGTGGTATGAAATATTGATATCTTAAGGCAAATCTATAGAGCATATCTAGATATTCCCAGAAAAAATATGAAATACTTAAAACTTGGCAAAGGCCAGAGAGTTATATCATTTAGACATGCCAGGGATTATATCTATGATGGGTATCTAATATTCCCCAATCCCTAAAACATCTATGAATTTTGCTAGAAACATATCTGTGAGATATACACAAATATCTCTAAAAGTAGGGGTCAATAATTAAGTAGACAGATTCTTGAGATTCTAAAGATATCTGCAAAATATACCATATAATGTTATACGGTAATATCTGTATAGTACATTTAGTGAACATGTCTAAACCCTCTGGAAATCCCAAAAGCCTATACCTCTTAGTTTACCGTAGATAATAAGTTACATATATATGCAAGTAAATTGCACTGTGAAGATATTTTTATTATTATTATTATTATTATTATTATTATTTTTTTTTTCAATTTGATATGTATTTTTGCCCCTTATTCACTTTCACACACTTTGCTTTATTTTAAGCAATATTTTTGTCCAAGTACCACAATTTAATATAAGTAACACGTTTGTTTTATACTTTATACATTTCTAGCATATTTAGGCTAGTTAAATATGATTACAAATTGTATACACTATCTATTGTAGATATTTGGATATATGTTTTTTCTTATTAGTTATTAATTGTCACCTTATCAGAATATTTATTTATTCTGACTTATTACATGCACCAAGATTCACCTTTTTAATTTAATTAATACAAACACCAAGCAAAACACCATGATAGATTCGTCTATTTACACTGTTATTAATAGGGTTTTTGCTATGTTAGATTATTTTTTTCATTTTATGTTTATTATAATATTATACAATTAGATACATTTATATACTCTGAATATATATGCAATGCTTACTATGTTAAAACAAGCATATATCAAATTAACAATTTTTCATTACATTAGGACCATAGTAAATACATTTATTGTACCATTATTTGAACTCAAATAACACAAACTATATATTTAATATGTGACAGAGATTATTCTTATCTAAGTCTTACTATAAGATACAATATATACAGGAATATTTTTCCGAACATCAATAACACAAATTATATATTCAATATAGGTTTTAAACAATAAATTCTGTTTCAGCTTTAAAGGGACAGTCAAGTATAAATTAAACTTTCATGATTCAGATAGGACTTTAATTTTAATTTTAACTTTAATTTTAATCGACTTTCCAATTTAGTTTAATCATCAAATTTGCTTTTTTCTCTTGGTATTCTTAGTTTAAACTAAACATAGGTAGGCTCATATGCTAATTTCTAAGCCTTTGAGGGCTGCCTCTTATCACAGGCTTTTTAAATCTCTTTTCAACACAAAGAGACAGAAAGTACACGTGGGCTATATAGATAACACTGTGTTCAGGCACAGAAAGTTATTTAAGATCTAGCACAATACAATGCTAAATTTAAGACAATAGATAATAAACAGTCACAGTCATGTGATCATGGGGCTGGAAGAAGGATCCTAGATACAAGGTAATCACAGAGGTAAAAAGTAAATTAATATAACTGTTTTGGTTATGCAAAACTGCGGAATGAGTAATAAAGGGATTATCTATCTTTTAAAACAATAACAATTCTATGGTTGACTGTCCCTTTAAAGTATTATTACCAGATTGGTCAGTCATAAATGTGCACATGGATCATCTATGGTCATAGAATATTAATATTCATTACCTAACAATCACCTAGATTACGAGTTTTGCGTTAGCCTTAAAAAGCAGCGTTGAGAGGTCCCAACGCTGCTTTTTTCCTAACGCTGGTATTACGACTCTGGCAGGTACAGGTGTACCATTCACTTTTTTTTTTTTGTGTCCCTTCAATTCCGATTGGCTGATAGAATTCTATCAGCCAATCGGAATTAAGGTAGAAAAAATCCTATTGGCTGATCCAATCAGCCAATAGGATTGAGCTGGCATTCTATTGGCTGATTGGAACAGCCAATAGAATGCAAGCTCAATCCTATTGGCTGATTGGATCAGCCAATAGGATTGAACTTCAAACAGACAAAATCAATCCGAAGATTGAAAGAATGTACACCTGTTTAGCACTCTTTCCCTAACTTAGGGTGGCAATGGTTGGACAATATCTAGGTATCCTAGAGGAGGAAGTGCGCACAGATTTTTAAAATATAACCTTTATTGGGTAATTTAAAAGTAAAAACACAAACATAATCCACATACATACAATTTTTAAAAGCACAGGATTTGGTCAATTGGTTTTAATCCAATAATCACAAATTATGAAAGGTAGTTGTAACATACATTGGATGTGAATCAACTTAAATAAATCTCTGATCAGGAGTATCTATGGAAGTCCAGTTGTGAACTATTACTCTTGAGAATTGTGTAATGTCTTTAAAGCTGTTATTTTTCTATGATTCATAGTTCAATTGAGGTTGTGATACTTTATTTCTAGTATGTGAGCATACAGTTGTCTCACTAGTACTAGATATAAAATTGTATATGCCGCAGCATGAGGATTCAGAGTGGAAGTTTTAATTACTATTGGATTGCATTATATCATATTGTGTTTAAAATATTCAGGGATTATGTGCATCAATTCTTTATAGACTCCCAGTCTAATTCCTTGTATCTAATGTGTTGTTACATATATCCAGATCAATTGTAACTGCAAATATGATAAATGAGGTGCAGTGTTTACTTTTGGATAAGCAGTGCTGACAGTATATAAATGCACTAAGAGTAATGAACTCACGTCTGCTGCTATTTGGTCTTATATCTGAAATTGCTGCAAAGCTATGCCTGTTGTTTTACCAAAATATTTTCTGGGCTATCAAGCGTTTTAGGAAATATATCACTTATAAGGAACTTAACTAATCCAAAGAATAGTTTTACTCGATGAAACTTTTTCTAGTCTCTTAACATTTTTTGTCTTATTAGGTAAGACCATGTAAATTCTAAAGCCACTTTTTATTCAGACAAATAAATAATGTGCTACTTGATTTGCCAAGTGAAGGTTTAATGTATGGCTGAAACTCAATTTTGGATTTGTCATTTATTTGACACAATGTATTATCCCTTCCTTATACTAGGTGTAATGGTTGCTGTGGCACAGTATTTAAGCAGAGTTCCTTTTATGTTACATTATAATTATATCAATCTGTGTGAATAGCATTTAAAACAGACTGTTCATGACTAAATAAAGAGAAGCACTGTCTGAATGGCTCTTATATTTTGCATCAGCCAATAGGATTTTTTTTACCTTCATTCCGATTGGCTGATAGAATTCTATCAGCCAATCGGAATTGAAGGGACGCCATCTTGGATGATGTCAATTAAAGGTACCGTCATTTAGTGTTAGTCGTCGGAAGGAAGAGGATGCTCCGCGTCGGATGTCTTGAAGATGGACCTGCTCCGCTCTGGATGGATGAAGATAGAAGATGCCGTCTGGATGAAGACTTCTGCCCATCTGGATGACCTCTTCTGCCCGGATGGGATGAAGACTTCTGGTCATCTGGAGGACCACTTCTGCACGGTTGGGTGAAGATGTCTCAAGGTAGGGTGATCTTCAAGGGGTTAGTGTTAGGTTTTATTAAGGGGGTTTTGGGTAATTTTTCATTCTTTCCTTTGACTTGATATTCTCTTATAATGTTCATGAGTGCTATATTTGTACTCTTCTATCAGTTCTTTACTGATTTGTTTTTGAAGTCAGCTCTAGACACGCCTCCTCTCCGGAACCGATGCTTCGAGACTCAGAGCGATAACTCAGAAGGACTGACAGTCTATATGAAATAAGGAACGTAAACAATAATGAACTCTCATACAATTTAGCTACATTACCTATGCATCTGTGACACTACAATCAAAGTATATCCTAGCTTGAAATATACATTGTCCTGAAGTTCAAATGGGAGTGTAAACGATAATGTATATAGTAAGAGACATCGCTGACAAGTAACTGCAGTAATATTTATATAAAATGTACTGCTCATAAATGAAAACAACTATATAACAATCCTGTTATTGCTATTTTCACAATTCGCATAAAGAGAGTCATTAAAACTACATAGTGGCTTTAATATGTAAAGTGATACAAAACAACACTTTTGGTATGAAACAAAAATCTGCAGCTGAGTTTCACATAATCCTTTATATTTCTTCTGATTAATAAAAGACACAGAAAATGATCCTGATAATACCTATAGAATAAGATGATAGATTAATAATATGTAGAGGCCAATATGCGAGATTTTGAGGCAAGCTAGATGTGGGGCACATAAGGGATAGTTTGAACAAAAAAGTCATTAAAATAAAAAAAATAGAACATCTTACAAAGTTATAGCATATATCTGATAGATAACATAGCAGGTAATGCTTTAGAAATAAATTTGAATTTTTTGTTGGCAAAAATATGTTGCTATTTCAACACCACAAATAAATAAAGACAATAAAATGGCAAAAAAATAATGATAAAAATAACACAAAATAGCAAAAAATAACAAAAAATGACCAAAAGCAAGGTGAGCCAGTCTGAAGGAGATTAATCCATTACAAAAATTATAAAAGCATAAGTACATGTTTCTCTATAAAGGATTTAAGGTGCCTAAAGTCCTAAGACACCTGCATGTATACCATGTACAACATAGCTAGCAAGAAATATGAAGATAAATAAAATAAAAAAAGGAAAAATAAAGATAATAAAAGAAGAAATAAACTATCCAATTCTAAGGGCTAAAAACAGGACCTCATAGGTATAAATCCTATGCCCATCTTTGGATCAGATTATAGTTAATTGTATATCTAAGATCCTACTAAAGATGTTAGTATCTATACATTTAGAAAATATGAAGATAAAAAGAGGGCGCCTTATAGCGTGATACAATTTCTTGCAAGTGGATATGTGCTGTAAAATTTTGAGCTTACCAGAATAATTGGCACTTTACTGTGACGAGTGCGATAATGCTTGCTAGCACTTTACAGTGGCTAGTACACTGGACTCGGTTCACCTCCCTGTAACCACCTCTCGGTATGGATGTTATAACCACCTCTCGGTTTAGGGATACAACGTTGTGGGAGTGTCAGTCTGCTTTCTGTACCAAAGAAATCCCTGGAACCAGGAATAAGAACAACTTCCGAATAAAATATCAAATGCTTTATTCTATGATGCGTTTCTCAACCTCAAACTGGTTGTTTCATCAGATAAAAACGAATACAAAAATACCCATATGTGGGACCACCGGTTGAATTCATTCAACAACTGCTGATATGTTCTCTCAGTAACAATTACTTCAGGTTTGTGAATGTATTCTACCTGCAACTCACTGAGACGGCCATGGGTTCCAATATGGCACCCTCATTTGCCAACTTATATATGGAACATGTGAAGGAGAACATACTACAGGTTTATACACATCCAATCATCACCTTCTACCATCGACACATTGATGATATCTTATTAATATGGAAAAGTGATGAAATGTGATTGAATGAGTGGGTGACTACCTTCAATAACTCAGACTGTCCTGCGAAGCTAAAGATTACTTCCAGTAAGACCACTATCGATCTTCTTGATCTACAGATCTTCAAGGATGATGGTCGACTTGGCACGACTTTGTTTCATAAGGAGACTGACAGAAATTCAATACTACATGCTAGTAGTAGTCACCCAAGATCACTGGTGAAAATGATACCGAGATCACAGATGTTAAGGGTAGTGAGAAACAATTCATCTGACTCAAAAAAAATGGTACAAATTCAGGGAATGGAAGAAAAACTTGTCGCAAGAGGCTATAGGAATGAGGACATCCTAGTAGCAAACATGGAAGCCACACAAGGGACGCAAAAGGACCTTGTGACGACAACTAGAGTGCAGGATGATACAAAGAGGATGAACTTTACTACCACTTAAACACCACAGCTAAGAAGTATAGGTGAGATATTGACCAAAGAATGGCACATTATACAGAGTGATCCATCACTGCCATACTAGGAATACACACCACCAAGGGTAGGCTTTAAACATGGTAGTAGTTTACGTGACCTACTAGTATTGACAGATCCGCAACACTGCTATACGAAACAGACATGGCTTAAATCCACCAAGAAAGGGTCATAAAGATGCCCAAGCTGCATCACCTGTCACTCCATGGTTCAAGGGACCAGTTTCAGACACTCACATACCAACAAAAGTTATCCTATAAAGCATTACTTAACATGCACAACTCTGTATGTGGTTTAAACTCTATTTGCAGTTTGTTCTATGTGGGCAAGACCTCGGACAACATAAAGAAGAGGATGGTGAACCATCGGAGTGCCATCCATATGGCCATAGAAAATGGAGACAGTGACCAACCTGTACTGAGACATTTTGCCCATAAAGGGCTTACAGTAAAAGACCTGAGATTCCAGCTGATTGATCACGTTCCTCCACTGATTCTTGGTGGCGATAGAAATAAGCGATTACTGCAAGTTGAGGCTCGCTGGATACATAAATTGGACACTGTACAACCAAGGACACTGAACGCAAGTATCGATTGGCATTGCTTTCTATAAATAATGTGTCTAGAAATTAGGCCTTAGTTAATAAGGTCATAACATCATTAGAATGTGTTCTACTCATTGCCGTATATTGCTGTATATCATTGTGTAAATGTATAGATACTAGGGTCTTTAGTAGGATCTTAGATATGCAATTAACTATCATCTGACCCAAAGATGGTCATAGGATTTATACCTATGAGGTCCTGTTTTTGGCCCTTACAATTGGATAGTTTATTTCTTCTTTTATTATTTTAACATTTTTCCTTTTTTTATTTATCTTCATATTTCTTGCTAGCTATGTTGTACATGGTATATATGCAGGTGTCTTAGGACTTTAGGGAACTTAAATCCTGTATAGAGAAACATGTACTTATGCTTTTATAATTTTTGTACATACTGATTATGGAGTAATGTCCTTCAGACTGGCTCACCTTGCTTTTGGTCGTTTTTTGTTATTTTGTGTTATTTTTATCATCATTTTTTGCCAATTTTTTGTCTTTATTTATTTGTGGTGTTGAAATAGCAATACGATGTTACATATTTTTTCTATTATTTTTTTAATATATTTCTAAAGCATTACCTGATATGTTAACATATCTATCCGATATATGCTATAACTTTGTAAGATGCTATAATTTTTTATTTTAATGAGCTATTCGTCACCTTTTTGCTCAAACTATCCCTTATGTGCCACCCATCTAGCTTGCCTCGAAATCTCATATATTGGCCTCTACATATTATTAGTCTATCCTCTTATGCTATAGGTGTGTACACTAGACCATCTACACAATTTGCTAGGGCCGAGATTGAATTGAACATATGTTGTGATAGTTAGACACCGCAATATCTGTGACACCTTAGTACACACCCCATATGGGCGGGGCCAAGCTGACCCGGTGCTCACACTGTCACAGATAGACATTTTGATTATGGTGTGAAATAGTTTGTAACACCAGGTGTATCACCATGGTAACAGTTTCAGCGGTTTTCATTGTTGGGGGAGTGATCAAATATGGTTTAAAAGATTGTTTGTTCTTTTCACTCTTGTTGGTCTGATGAACGGGTGAACACCTCAAAATGTCACTTTAAATAAAATTGTGTTGTGCACTTGATAAGACCAGTGAGTCTTCAGCTCTATCAACTATTCTTAGCACCCTAGCATATGAAGCTTGTTAGTTGGAGTGCACCTATTTCTACATGATACATATATATATATATATATATATATATATATATATGAATTTCTTTAATAAACATACTGTAAAATATTATAAATAATCCATAGAATTCATCTGTATATTTTACAGTATGTTTATTAATTTTTCATAATTTATATAAATTTGTTTTATTTTATATATATATATATATATATAAGATTTCAATAGCATCCTTAAAAGTACTAAGTTCTCATGTGCACTATACCGACCACTTTAAAATGTAAATCAAGAAACGCATTGCGCAAAACACATATTTTACAGTCCTATGTTGATCACATAGAGAATAAAGTACTTTTTATTGTTAAACATATATTTCTAAATATATACTGTATTTGTTCATGTAAAATACATATCTATACCTATATATCTATAGGAATAGATATGCAGGTATAGGTAGATACACATATAGAAATATGTATTTAAGAAATAAAGGACATTATCCTGAAAGTAAAGACCATTGGAATGTTAAAATGTACAGTAAATATACTTTAATACACATATAAACACATAAATACATATGTATATATATATATATATATATATATATATATATATATGCATTGGAGACCTTTGCAGTATATATATATATATATTTAACATAAATTCATTAGATATATGTAGAAATATGTATTTATGAATAAATAGAATGCATTCTTCTATGTGAAGAACATTGGAATGTGAAATATTAACGTTTTATGTCGGATTAACAAACTTGTAAGTTCAGCTTTTGCGCGTTTGGTTAGTGCGCTAGTGGAAATTTTTTACTTTCATCTTGTAATATGCGCTGTATCAGATGCAAGCAAAATGCTTACTTCTAGCACAGTTAATGCTAGAGGGGGATCAATAAATAGCGCTCCCCTCATAATCTAGTCCTGAGTCTTTACATAAGCACATCATAAAAAATAAATATATATACTTACTTTTTATTTTGTCATAAGCAGTACAAATTAAGTTTAGATCAGCAATTTTCCACTTTATTTAAAAATGAATGCACTGTAATCTTCCTACATTTTTTAAACATAAAAGCAGACATTGTGTTTATCACATTTTGTGATAGTTCTTTAAATAAATATATTCATCAAAAGCTGTGTAAAACAAATTGGCCTCTGCAAAACTTGAAAGCAACGTTTATTTTTAGATACAATAGCACTGAATAATCTTTCCTCTTGACAAAATTAAAAATTAAATCCTGATTCCCTATTAAGATTTGAATTGTGTTAAATGAATTGTATTTCACACTTCATTGCTATCAAGCTAGTTAAATTTATAATGTTTCTAAGAAAGTGTTCCAGTACAATTATGACAATTTTAATAATGTACATCCTGCTAAGAATGTATTGTAATTAAACATTTTAAATGTATGTGTTTTTTTTCCTAGTAATGACTGTTGCAAATTGATGTTTTTTTCTTCATAATTCTATACAGACGGGTCCTATATTTCTGTTTACTTAATTGCCAGCAGTATTCATTAAACATTTTACAATTAAAAACCCTAAAAGATGTGGCTGAAGAAACTTTACAGCTTTATTGAAAAAAGGAGAGAAGGAAATAAAAAAAATTAAAAAATATTAAATAACGTTAGGAATGGGCATTAATTTTTTTTTTTTAAACCACCCTAGTAATTCCACACTACAAACTTCTCTTCCCTCATCACAACCCCTAATACTGAAACCCCTAAATTACATGCAAATCCTTGCTTAAAAAATGTGAAGGTTATGCTCGAAAGTGTTAAATAGTGCACTGCTTCTAATCTGGCCCTTAATCTGGCCCTTAGAGTGCTACATTTTTTTGGATCTTGATTTGGATTACTCACTAGTCACCCATTGTAGTGATAGGATAGTAACTATTTATCAACCCTCTTACTACAACTTGCATCTTTATTGTGATCTAGCCCTAAATTTGCACCATCTTTAGATTGTTATTACGGTTCTTTGTGAAGATCTCTTAAACCGGAATTTTTTAAACCGAGAAGTAGATGGAGACAGTAATTATAAGTAATCATCAATATCAGGAGATCAGAAGTGTGGCATATTATATAAGTAGTATTATTGCTGTTGTTTTTTTTAATATTTCTAGGTAAGCAGGTAATGGGTAGTGACTGCAGGTATCTAGTCAACTTATCACTGACTGCACTCAAACACTTCAGCAGATAACTCCTGAGCTGTTAGTAATAATGTAAAACTCAGCAGATTAAACTGAGTGCATATCATTAAACATGGGCAGCATCTCCCCAGAGCAGACTAGGTGCAAAATCAGCAAAGGATGAACCACAAACATAAACAAACAATGCAAAAGAAATTCGTTTGTACACACTTATGGGCACAAATCAGTGGCTGAAAACTACTAAAAATATGTAATTTCATCCAAAGTTATCATTGAACTCCAAAGTAATTAACACTTTAAAACCCAGTTATCTATCTTTCTGTCTGCCTGTATTGGGACCTCCCTTGGTATCAAGCACATCTTCAACTCTCTTGGGGAGACTGTTCTGAAGGTTTCTGAAGTAATCTTCTGGTATATATTTACCAGGCTTCTTTCAGACTTCCACCAAGTTCTTCTTTAGATTTAGGTTGTCTTTTATTTCTTCCTCTGTCCAGGTGATCCTATACTGCCTCTATAACATTCAAGTCTGGACTCTGTGGAGGCCAGTCCATGATTGTCAGTGTTTTATCAGCTGTTTTTAATTCCAAATATGATTTCACTGCGTTAGCAGTGTGCATTGGATGGTTATCATGCAGAAAAATAAAACCATTCTCAATCAGGTGCCTTCCAGAAGGCATGGCATGATGAATTAAAACCTGTCTGTACTTTTTAGAATTTATGATCCCATTAATTTGGACAATATCGCCAACACCACTGGCAGAAATACAATCCCAAACAAGAACATACCCTCCACCATGTATCACTGAAGGCCGTAAGCACTCATTCTTCTATCTTGCTCCAACTCTTCTTCTCACATATTGTTGACGATTTGACCCAAAAATTTCAAACTTGGATTCGTCACACCATAATACTTTTTTCCACTGATCTTCATTCCAATCTTTGTAAGCTTTTGCATATCTTAGCCTTTTCACCATGTTCCCATTACGAAAAAGTGGTTTCTTGGCTGCTAACCTTCCAAAAAGACCATTCTTTATCAAGCTTTTTTGGACTTTAGAAGGGTCAACTTGGCATCCAGATGAAGCTGCCAGATGCTGAGCCAGGTCCTTGCTGGACTTCTTCTGGTCTCTCAAAGAAGAAACTTTGAGAAACTTCTCATCAGATTTTGAAAGTTTTCTTGGCCTTCCAGTTCCTTTTTGCCATTGACCTTCTTCAAATTTCTTTATAACAACTTGAATACCACATCTTAAGTATCCAGTTTGTTTGCTACTTTCACTTTTAGAGTGGCCTTGCTGATGCAAAAGTAGGACTTTATGCCTGTAAAATACTGTAATCTTTGACATTTTGAATGGAATGATGTGATTGAAAGTTGGTCTTATTCGCAAGCTTCCAATAAATTAAACTCATATCACATGTGTATGTAATGCTCAAGCATGTCTAGCACAAACCTTTCTTCACAGCAGTCATTTTGACATGGTATAGTAGGACAAATACAGATGTTAGTAATGATATTAATTAGGGTTCCATTTGATTTATATTTATGAGAGCCAGGTTAATTCTACTGCTCAAGTTTTAGGGGAGGTCAAACAAAATACTTTTTAATTTATTTTTTCTTTTTTTTAATAATGCGTACAAATATCATGTAATTTCTGGTTGTATTATAATAAAGAGACTGAAAAATAATTATACCTGGTCATTATACCATTGCTAAAACAACAAATCTGATGGTGGTCCAAGACTTTTGCCCAGTAATATATATATATATATATATATATATAAATATACTGTGTGTATATATATATATATATATATATATATATATATACAGGGAGTGCAGAATTATTAGGCAAGTTGTATATTTGAGGATTAATTTTATTATTGAACAACAACCATGTTCTCAATGAACCCAAAAAACTCATTAATATCAAAGCTGAATATTTTTGGAAGTAGTTTTTAGTTTGTTTTTAGTTTTAGCTATTTTAGGGGGATATCTGTGTGTGCAGGTGACTATTACTGTGCATAATTATTAGGCAACTTAACAAAAAACAAATATATACCCATTTCAATTATTTATTTTTACCAGTGAAACCAATATAACATCTCAACATTCACAAATATACATTTCTGACATTCAAAAACAAAACAAAAACAAATCAGTGACCAATATAGCCACCTTTCTTTGCAAGGACACTCAAAAGCCTGCCATCCATGGATTCTGTCAGTGTTTTGATCTGTTCACCATCAACATTGCGTGCAGCAGCAACCACAGCCTCCCAGACACTGTTCAGAGAGGTGTACTGTTTTCCCTCCTTGTAAATCTCACATTTTATGATGGACCACAGGTTCTCAATGGGGTTCAGATCAGGTGAACAAGGAGGCCATGTCATTAGATTTTCTTCTTTTATACCCTTTCTTGCCAGCCACGCTGTGGAGTACTTGGATGCGTGTGATGGAGCATTGTCCTGCATGAAAATCATGTTTTTCTTGAAGGATGCAGACTTCTTCCTGTACCACTGCTTGAAGAAGGTGTCTTCCAGAAACTGGCAGTAGGACTGGGAGTTGAGCTTGACTCCATCCTCAACCCGAAAAGGCCCCACAAGCTCATCTTTGATGATACCAGCCCAAACCAGTACTCCACCTCCACCTTGCTGGCGTCTGAGTCGGACTGGAGCTCTCTGCCCTTTACCAATCCAGCCACGGGCCCATCCATCTGGCCCATCAAGACTCACTCTCATTTCATCAGTCCATAAAACCTTAGAAAAATCAGTCTTGAGATATTTCTTGGCCCAGTCTTGACGTTTCAGCTTGTGTGTCTTGTTCAGTGGTGGTCGTCTTTCAGCCTTTCTTACCATCGCCATGTCTCTGAGTATTGCACACCTTGTGCTTTTGGGCACTCCAGTGATGTTGCAGCTCTGAAATATGGCCAAACTGGTGGCAAGTGGCATCTTGGCAGCTGCACGCTTGACTTTTCTCAGTTCATGGGCAGTTATTTTGCGCCTTGGTTTTTCCACACGCTTCTTGCAACCCTGTTGACTATTTTGAATGAAACGCTTGATTGTTCGATGATCACGCTTCAGAAGCTTTGCAATTTTAAGAGTGCTGCATCCCTCTGCAAGACATCTCACTATTTTTGACTTTTCTGAGCCTGTCAAGTCCTTCTTTTGACCCATTTTGCCAAAGGAAAGGAAGTTGCCTAATAATTATGCACACCTGATATAGGGTGTTGATGTCATTAGACCACACCCCTTCTCATTACAGAGATGCACATCACCTAATATGCTTAATTGGTAGTAGGCTTTCGAGCCTATACAGCTTGGAGTAAGACAACATGCATAAAGAGGATGATGTGGTCAAAATACTCATTTGCCTAATAATTCTGCACTCCCTGTATGGCCGATTTACCATCTGTCGGACAGACATGATATGCTTTAGAGATCATGTCAGCCTGACAACGCTGAATTTTAACTTTGCTCAAGCAGTTCTGGTGAACTGCTTGTGTAATGCTGCCCCCTGCGGATTCGTGGCCAATCGGCCACTAGCAGGGGGTGTCAATCAGCCCGATTGTATAGGATTGAGCGAATTGATATCTGAGGCAGCGGACCAGTTAAGCAGCAGTGGTCTTAAGACCGCTGCTTCATAACTGCTGTTTCCGGCGAGCCTGAAGGCTCGCACAGAAACAGGTGCATCAGGAGCTATTCGACACTTGATAAATTGACCCCACAACATCTATATCTATATATCTCAATTTCTTTATCTTTCTATCCTTTTCTATCTAGAAATCAGCTTGAATGTTTTTTGTATTTAATTTAAAGATTTAATGATTTGCAAAGTATAGGGTGATATCAACAGTAATAGAAAGTGAATCCTAAATGGCGTAAAACTTGCTGTAAAATCTGTCTATTAAATATTTAATTACTGCCTATTGCTAATGTAATACTGTCTATCAATTTAAAATGAATCGTATAAGCTGTGGTAATGGAAAAGTCTTTTTTTTTTCTTGGACAATTAAAATCTATTGTACATTAGCAGGCAATTTAGCACACTTTTCCACATTTATAAAATAATTACATGATATTTGTGCATATCCTAAAATCAGGTTATAATGGAAGATAGAAACAAACAAACAAACAGATATGCCATTACACACTTAATTTCATGCTCATATAATTACACAATTGTCAACAAATCATAAATATTACACTTGAGAACTCCAAAACAGTAATTACATTATTATTATAATATACAAAAGGCAGCACACAAAACACGATTGAAGTTACTTAACCTTGTCTGTTAGATGATTAATCAGTCTTTTCTAAAATATACTAATGTGCATTGTAATTATTGCAGTACCTTTTATAAAATAGATTACACATTTTTACAGAAGATTAAATGAAGACAATAGCACCAGTGGAAACATTATTCGTAACAAGTAAATATTGCATTATTTTCACATTTTATTCACAACACATGGGAAATAAAATACTAGCCCATTGTGCTCCTTGAAATTTAAAAATAATTTTATCAACATAAACTGAACAAAACTGTGTATTATATAGACAAGAATATGAGAATGCCTCTACAAATGATTGAGTTCAGGTGTTTCATGCACACCCATTGCTAATAGGTGCATACAATCCAGCACAAAGCCATGATCTCAATAGACAAATATTGGCAGTAAAATGGGTTGTACTAAACATCTCAGTGATTTTAACGTGGCACTGTGTCAGGGCACCAGGAATTAGACAGAAATGTGAAATGCTAAATGAATCACAATTTTTTTTAAAATAATAACAAAACATAATAAAGTTTCCAAAAGCCAAATGACAAGCCAGGACTGAAAGCCAGATCTGGAATTCAGACAAGCCAGGTCAGGAGCCAAAGCGAGTATTCAGATGAGCCAGGGTCAGGAACACAAAGAGCAGTGGAGTCAGGAACAAGCTAGGGATCAGGAACCAGAAGAGACGTCAAACAAACTAGGATATACACAGAATAAGGAACACAGGAACTCACAGAGAAGTCAGACACATTGCAAGGGCAAAGGCAGATTGAGCTGAGGCACTTTAAATAGAAAGTGATATCATAATTCTGGGACTGCAACCAGTCTCTCAATGATGATGTTCTCCAGTTTGGTCATAAGAGGGAGCCTGGGTGTAGTGAGCAGCATTACACACTCTGTTTCAGACAAGGAGAAAACACAGGTGAGAGAAATGGCAGCTAAAACAACAAGCAAAGTCAGGTAAAACCCTGACACACTGTCATAGAATGCCACATTTGCCACATATCAGTTTTTTAAATTTCTGCCCAACTATATCTGCCCTGATCAACTGAAAGTGCTATTATTGTAAAGTGAATCATGTAGAAGCAACAACAGCCCAGCTACACAAACTCGCAGAACAGGTCACTAATTTCTAAAGGGCATAGCACATAAAAATCAGCTATCATCTATTGATTCACTCACCTGGAAGCAACATCAACATAAGAAATGTACATGGGGAGCTTTATGAAATGAGAGCAGCTGTACACTAGCGTCACATCAACATGCACAATCACAAGCGTCGGCTATCATCTGTTACATCACTCACTACAGAGTTCCAAACTGACTCTGGAAGCAACATCAGCACAATAGCTTTGTATCGGGAGCTTCATGAAATGGGTTCCTATCACTGAGCACTAGTGATGTCCCGAACTGTTCGCCCGCGAACGGTTCACAGCGAACATAGCTTGTTCGCGTTCGCGTTTGTGGGCGAACACATGGCGATGTTCGATCCGCCCCTATGTGTCATCATTGTGGAAACTTTGACCCTTTATGTCACAGCCGCCTGACACATTAGAGCCAATCAACATCAGACACTCCCTCACAGACACTCCCAGCTACTCGGAATCCGCCATTTTAGACTCATAACGACCTTGCTTTTTAAATGAGAGGACGTGTTGTGTTTTTGCTCCTGACATTAATAGGAAAAACATAGCTAGGCTAGTGTATTTACAGTCCAGAAGGACTCCACTCATCTCTGCTGCAAGCACAGCACCCCAAAAAGCCCTTTTTAGGGCTATATTTCGTGCCGTTTTTTTTTGTTTTTTTATTAGCATTTGCCTGGCTTTCAGCTGTGTGTTTAAGGCTCACAGCATATGCTGTGACTACTGCCACCACTGATATCTCCCTAACAACATTAGTTTAAATTTAACTAACCCAAAAATATAATTATTTTTCTAGTGTAATTTTTTTTCATTTTCTATCAGGCCAGTGTCACACAGCATATACTCTGGTTCATTGCTCTGTGCCAGCCAGCAGCCAGCAGTGTTAATATCCGTTAATAACATTATTTTTAATTTAAAAAAAAAACACAAAAAAATATTTTTCTAGTGTAATCTAATTACATTTACTATCATGCCTGTGTCTGTCAGGCTCACTCAGCATTAATATACCTCTTTTTTTTTCAGTCTTTTGGTTAATTGGTCTGTGCCAGGCAGCCACCCAGCACTCATATCTATTTTTCTTTCACCTTAATTTTAATATAAAAAAAAGTTAAATTTGTTTGCTAGTGTAATCAAATCTTATTTTCTATCCGGCCTGTGTGTTTTGCTGACATAGAGAGCCTACTGTGTTTACTTGCTGCCCTCCCTAGTCTATGAGCCACAACTCATATGTGTT